>NC_081827.1:50645000-50900000 GCF_030867095.1 Alligator mississippiensis | reverse complement strand
GGTATCTGTAATGGAATCCTCATATAAGTAGAACAAACACAAAGGGTGAATGTACTGATATTACTGAAAAAGAATATGCTTACCTAACATACAAAAATATATGGGCTAGGTAATGGATGCTTCTGTATCTGTTGATTATACTTATCTCTGAAGTATCTGTAACCATGGTATGTAAATGTTGAAAAATGAACGACATAAATTGCAATAAGTATTGCTTTATATACATTTGGATTAACTACCGCAGCATGAAGGGGCGAAGGAGTAGAACTTACAAAGGGCTGAGACTGTTTTGTAATTGCACTCTGAAAATTCTTTTTATCTATTAGATCACTCACTAAGAGATTTTCTTGGTAGTGTCATTGTGCCTTGAACTCCTTCACCAGTTTCCTTTGTAATCTGGGAATATTCTGTTTCATGAAATGCGTAGTACCGCAACTGAATCAAGGCCATATAGGAAATGGAGGAGTAGCATGGAATGCCCTCAAGGACTTTGATATCATCTGGTGATGAAGAACATATACTGGTTAGAAAAATGATGTCAAAATACCATATTAATTGCATGTTAAGCATTTTGTGGTAACCGCAAAATCTGGGATTGACCATGAAATTAACCACAACAAAACACTTCATAAAAATAAAATGCTGGCTCCCTAGTGGGAGCCAGCAGTCCTTGCTGCCACGGTGGTTTCCTGCTTGAGAGAGGAAGACGCCAGCTGATGAGGAATCACAAAGAGCAGCAGAAAAGATGGCCACAGCCATTTTGTCCCTTCCCACTTGGGGCCTCTCTGCCAATCAGCACTGTGGGGCAGGACCTCCGGAGCACATCTGTGAAATGTCTGTGGAATTTGTTCTTTATGCCACAACTGGCCTGCAAAAATTGGTAAGTCTAACCGCGGTTTAAGTAGACCCCAAATTATGAAGTATAAATAAAGCTCAGAGGCTGGTTTAGCTACTTTTGTAACTGTCTTTCCCCTGCATCCCTTTCCAGAAAACTGCTTTTTCCAGCAAAACAGAGACAACAGACCAGTAGCGGTAAAAATCCCTATTCATGTGCAACCATTTGAGCATGGCAGAGAGTATAGAATTAAGAACACATATATGACTTCAAAGGACCTCCTGGGTCATTGAATCTAGCCCCCTGCTACAGTATACATCATGTCACAGTCTCTTTCATTTATCAGGTTCTGTCTTAAAACTAGATAGGTCATTTGCACACATTACATAAAGTAGGAAACTGTTCCAGAACCTCACTCCTCTGATAGTAAGAAATCTGTCAATTTCTGGCCTGAATTTATCATGGCTACTTTATGCCCTTTTACTCCTGGGCCGACATTGTTTTTCAACTTAAAAGGATTTTTATCTGCTGATGTACTTCTAGACAGTAGTCAGCTCCCTTCTCAGCCTTTGTTTTTGAAGCCAGCCAAAGTGAGTTCTTTTAGTCTTTTCTCATTGTTAACCACATGTGCTTTACTGATCTTATGCTAGTCACCAGGATGTGATGGTCTCTGCACATTCAATTAATAAACATTCTTTAGCAGCAAGAAGTAGGTAGCCATGTTAGTCTGAGGTAAGCCAGAAGGCAGGGCAGGGTGTAGTCATACATTTATTTCCCACAGTTACAAATCACTGGAATGCTATGATCTATTAAAGTTATTACATATTAATGTTAATATGTTTGATAATCCTTGCCTCAAAGGGCAAGTGCCACGATGGCACTTGACATATTCTAGACTTGCTCAAATGTGCAGTTGCTCACATTTTAAGTGCCCTTAGTAAGTGTTAAGTTGAATGTGTGACACCACCCTTAGAGACAAACTCGCATTAAAAATAAGTGCTCTCCTTTCTGATACAGATTATAATAGAGTTAGTGATACATTACCTTATGTACTATGGAACTGTGATTGATGTAATGCCCCATTTGATCCCTTTGCACATGTAGCTGCAGGGATGTTAACAAGAGTCCATTCAAATCACTGGTCATTGTATAGCTTCATAAAATTATTAAATAGGTTTCTTCAAGGAAAACTTACAAGATGAGATGGGCAGCCAGGTTTTAATGATTTCTGAAACAGCTGATAGTGTCCTTCTAAGGGTGCAATATTGCTCCTTCTAGGGTTGCAATGCAACTGTTCTCTTTAAGCCTCCATAGGTGGGTTATTTTCTATTCACTTACTTTTCATAGATGCTATTTCAGGTAATGTTATGGATCCTGAACTAGCCACTTGTGCAGTAGAAGAGACTGATGTTGCTGTTTCACATTTCACAACAGATTGTTTCATTCCCAGATGTGCTATTAAGTATATGGAAAGTAGGTGGGTATAAAATTACATGATCTTCTGGGACACATAAATGGACTCTTGTTTCTGCTCCTAATACATAATGTTATCTATACTCTCTTTTTTATTAACTTTCCCTCATGAAGGCAGTGTTTTCAACGTCCAAACTCATCCTTTTTTCCCCTGGCATGATACTATAGGTTAGAATAATGTAAATAATATAGCACCTGTGCCTTCTGTGTGTTTGTGTGTGTGCGCACAAAAGAGCTGGGGAACTTTTAACATTTTACTTTCTGGGAAAAGAAGATATGAGTCTATTCAAATATATGTGAATGGAATTTGTGGAGTTGTTTCAGCTGTCTCCCTAAAAAAAATAAAAAATGTTAATGGTTCCTATGTCTTGAAAGCCATTTTCAACATGGAAGTTTTCATTACCTTGATTCAAAATTATGCATTGGTTAGAGATGTACTAAAAAGTACTTTAAAAATGAAAAAAGAAAATGAAACCCCTAAGAGCGAAACAAAATCTTTGATTTCACGTTGATCTGAATTTTTGTTTTTCTGGTGGGTTTTTTTTTGTGTTTAATTGACAGAAATTAAAAACAAATTGTTCACACAATTCTCTATATATTCTGGAATAGTAAAAAAAAGGAAAAAAAACGAAAAATCCAAGACTGCTGACATGTAATTTATTAATTTGTCATACTAATTGCTACTAAGTGTACGGCCCCAAAATAATTTAGATTGAAGTTATCTGGACTTTTTCCAGGGCAATCTGGGAGTACTCTGGTATTTGCGTATGTGTGGCTGCATCTACATGAGATGCTGACTGCTCAGTAGCTCATTACTACTGCTCAATAGCATCATGTGGCAGGAAGCACGATGTGATGCTACTGCACAGTAGTAATGAGCTACTGTACAGTCAGCGTCATGAAAAAGCCATTTGGTGACACTACTGCACAGTAACTCCAGTCACTCCACAGTCATTTAGTACTTTTTTATGCAAGTATTTGTTTATACAAGCAGTAAATGACTGCACAGTAACTACTGCACAGTCCATGTCTCGTGTAGAAGCAGCCACTGTGTCTGTTTCTGTTTCTAATTCTATTTCTATTTCTCTTGTCTATGGAGCATAGTGATTAAAACATTTTTTTCTCCCTGACTTTGAATCACTCTCAGATTCTCATCCCTTTCCTACTCTGCAGCAAAGTTGAGGACTTCATTTGAGTGGCATTAGGTAAAACTGATGTTATAAATCTTACTTCTTTTAAATACAACACCCATTTAAGTTCTTCTCGTTTTAACAGGGCTTGAGTTCTTCCCAGTTTGTTTAATAATGGTAGAGGATTAAAGAGAAAGAACTGACCTTTGGTATAGCTCAATAGTATGACTTCTTTCCTCAGGTTTGTAGCCAGCATTGATTCTCTGTTGAATTTCAGAATGTATTTTTATAATGGAAGTAACGATATGATATTAAGACTGAGTACCTGCACCTGAAGTGATAGCTTTCCTCAGGGAATGAAATTTGGTTGAGGAACCAGAGGACTTTCCAGCTTCTATTGAACTGGAAAAGGAGTGGCATTGGCCACTTACTGTAACAACATATATATGCACACTCACGCAAAGAACCCGAGTGTGATGAACTTGAAATCAAAGACTTGTAAGGGTTACTCTGATTTAGTCAGTTTGTTGGCTACATTTGGCCAAGTTGTTTGATGTGATTAACAATGAAATGAACTATGTGATATATAGCCTGCCATAAAGACATGTGTTACATCTCCTTCTAGTAGCTGGTCCCTTAATCTATTGCTAAAGGACCACCTAAAGGACACATTCTTTTAATTCAGTCAGCAAATGCCTGTGTTTTAATACTGTAGGTTCTAGGTTCAAACAATACCAGTGACTCATGCCTGGGATCATTGTTTACATAAGTAGGTAAATACAGTGATCTATAATACCTGAAGATCTCCTTCCACTTTTCTAAAATATCATATTCTGATCCCTCTTCAATTTGCATTCAGGAGACATGCATTTTTATTGCTACTATTAATGATTTGTATTACTCTGTATTACTGTAGCATATAGGAGTCTTAGTTTTAGACCAGGACCCAAAAGACTACTGCATCCGAGAGAGTTTACATTTGAAGTATAAGACAAGAGAAATGAGTCCAGGCAGAACTGACAGGAATCACCAAGAAATAGTAAGACAACATTGGTCAGACTTAGAGGCCGTGGTCTTTGCTACATCTTGGCAAAGAAGAGTGATTAAAAGAACATTGTTTGCAAGCCTTATAATTTGTTAGTGCAAATAAATTATGAGCTATTAATATATTACATGGTACAGATAATGGTATGGATTCACATGGAGCTGCCACTTTTATGAAACCTGTAGAAATGCAAAAGAAATACCCACTTTTTATGCTCATATGACTAAATAACTTCCTATAACAACATCTCTTCTCTTTGAGCAGCAAAAATATGTTACTTTGCTGTCACCACACCTTGTGATGTGGCAGTGAAATTAAATCTGTGCTTAGCATGCCTACTATGCCAAAATACAGAACTTGCAAAAAGCAACAAACCCATTTTTCTCTTTGTTCTTTTATTCCCTCTCTCCTTTATGTTAAGTGTCTGTGACTTTGTTTCCTTGTAAAGCAATGAAAATTAAATCCATGTATCTGGGCTCATTACTAACCTTTCAAATCAACTCTAGTCAAAAATCTTTTTCTCTTCCATTTTTGTTTTTTTGTTTTTAATACATACAGGCAATTTGTGAAATGATTACATAAAGATTTAACTCTAGAAAAAATATATTGAGTATGTGTTTGTATATACATATATATATCACCATGGTCAAGATTATATGGATATATAAATAAAATCTTGACCAGTGCTCTGCTTTTGGCTATAGACCACATACAGAAAAACAAACAAACTAGAAAAGCCTATCAGTCCCATTAGTTTGAGAGGTTGTGAGTTAGCAAATAATACAAACAACCAACATACATAAATGAGGGCTGTCCTCTAAGCCTCAGTATCCAAATATTTCCAGCCCATTTGGACCATATCCAGCTAAAACCAAACAATTTTTATGTAGTTGCAGATCTGAGAGCCTATTGAAAACTCATTATCTTCAAATAGGATTACACTCAGTTAATATGAGAACATGCACATTACAATATCACATAAAATCAAAAGTTCCAATTTGCTCACTACATGTAAATCCAATTCAAAATATTTCCATAACATATATCCGCTGGATGTTACACTATTTGTATGTCACTCTAGAATGGATTAACTCCATGACAGGCTAGTCTCAGTTTTTCTGCATTTGGTGTTTTTAAACAGTTTATATTTGTTATCATATCAAAGACAGGCTTGCAGTTTTCAAAAGGAAGAAGAGAACACAGCGCCCAAGGCTCTTCCAGCATTACATTTCTTATTCCATTTTATCTTTCTTGGTTTTGACTAATGTCAGTAACAGCTACTGGTAATAAACTGCTTGTTACAGCTTGCTCTTGCCTTCAAGCACTGGCTTTGATACATTGTCAGCCAATTGGAAGCATTTCCTGATTACATTTCCAAATTGCTTGTTTATTGATCGAAAGTTAATAAAGCAAAAGACAACTTTACGGCTTAAATTAAATGAAAGGTTCCTTTGATGTTCAAATTATCCAATCAACCAACGTGCAATGAAATGTAAGCATTTGAAAGTTTTATCTGGAAAGAAAAATGTACTAGATAAATGGATTCTAACACAGACAGTGTATCTAAGTGCTAATGAAAAATATCCATAACTTTAATACATGGAGATTGCATTTATTTTCTGTCAAAAAGTAAAGGGTATTGGATTTTATTATTTTTAAATACCTGAAAACATGGAAGTGTTTGTAAAGTATGTCTATGTGACAAACTAGAGTTCCTTACTGCAGGTATATTTGGTTAGCTGCAATAAACAAAATGTTGTAAATTATAATTTTGTCAAGATGCTGTCATTTCCTTGTTAATCTATTTGCAGCTGGTACTGCACTGAAACTGCTGTATTTCTATCAACTATTAACGTTCCATTAAAATCAGCAGGATATTGGGGCATATTTGGTAAATTTAGCAGTGCAAGTGATGCACTCCATTTTAAAGTGCCCAGACAGGTGGTTAACATTATATTATTATTTCAAGAACTTTACTGACATGATGACCTTAGTATAAACCATCCAGGGATCATTCCAATGCTGAAGGTCATTGCTAGGTTCAAGAGGTCAATCACTTCCAATTCTACAAATTTTCAGGGGCAATGATTTTCAGAATTGTTTAACCACTGTGACACATTCAATGTACTGAATACAAATACCATATACAATAAGGGCAAAGGTACTATAGAAGGTTATGTAACATACTTAATAAACAAGAATGACCCATTTCACATAGTATGTCTATTCTATAGCTCAGACTAAAATCAAAGTATTAGCCCCTTGACATGTGCATTTTACCAGAGTAATCTTAAAATACGAGCTTTCTAGCAAATGTATAATTACAGCAAAGCTGAACAAATTACATTTTCTATATTTTATCCTCTACAAAAGCACAACAGTTGACACAAAGGGAGCAAGACTGGCCAGCAAATAAAAAACATATGGTTGCAAGTAATTTAAAAAGAAATATTACTAACAGTACACTTTGAATATGCACCCAAATCAGAGTTTAAAAATATGCATCATGAAAAGCTAGTAAATATTGCATGTCATAACACTGCATTTACACTCATGGATTCACCAGAGTAGGTAATTTATATTTCCTACTATTGTATTCCATTCTCTGCGATCCTCACAGCTCTATGCCTAATTTGAAGGATGATGCAGACAGTAGCTGAAGGCTTCTTCATTATGGCTAAGTCACTGCTTACTCTTTTTCCAAGTCTACAATATGGAAAAAGAGCAGTTGTAAGGGGGCAGCACTGCCCTTGGAGGCTCACTCACTGCTCAGAGAAGTAAGGCTGGAAGTCAAGACTCAGACAATAAAGCAGTACTCAATTATACAGAAAAATATAGACATGGTGAGAATGATGGTAATCTTATGAGGAGAAGCCAAGAAACCTCTTGGTAATTGTGAGGAGGAAAGTGACAGGGCAATGGGTCCTGGGTCACACACGCATCAGTAGCCCTTTGAAACTTGGAACTGTATTGGCAAGTCACAAGGACCAAGAGCAAATATGCTTCCACACTGCACTAAAACCTGCACTGAGGAAGGGAACCTAGAACTTGAGCCAGATGGCTGATGAATCTGTCCTTCTGACCCTATTAATCTCAGGAGATTCTCACATTTCCTAAGATCATGTACAACTGGCATCACCCAAACCCTTTTCTCCATTTTTGTAGCAGTTTAATTATTTATTTGTTTTGACAGCTGTCAGTGCAGCGCAGCAGTGAATAGTACAAGTCTATGTAATGATGCATGAGGTCTCTTCATGTCAGGCTTTAAATCTGACAATTTTCAGAAATGAAAATACTAAATGAAATAGATTTGTAACAGTTGGAGCATACTCTGCTGAAAGTGGCATGTTGACTACTTTGTCCTTTTGACATAGCCGCACACAACTTTTCTGAAGTTATGGAAAAGAGCTAGGTGTCATCGTCCAACCCAGACTATAAGAACCTTTTAAAGGAGGGGTGCTCAACCTCTGGCCCACAGGCCAAATGTGGCCTGCATAGTCATGGTATCTGTCCTGTAGGGCTCCCAATACAACAGGAGATTTGGCAGCAGGGGAGTGGTGGCCATTAATACAGCCACCCTCCCCCCCCACCAAATATCCAAACCCCAAGCTCCTCACAGTTGGTTGTTGTTGTTGTGGTATACCCCCTTGCCCCCACCCCCTCTGGCTAGATGGGGCTGGGCCATGCCTCCTTGCCACCTCTGCAGCTGGGGGGTGGCAGCTGGGGGCTGGCCACCCCCCCCTCAGCTTGATCAGGGCCAGGCCACAACTCTCACATTGATGCTGGATTCAGACTGGACCATGCCCCCCTCCACACTCCCTCCCCCTATGGCTATGTCCCCTTTACCCATGCAGAACCGGGTTGAGGTTGGTGCTGGGTTGCCACCCCGCTAAATGGCCAGGGGCCCTGCCATGACCTCCCCAGGTACTGGATCAGGACCATGGGCTAGATCCAGTCTGTAGAGGGTACTGTCCATGTGGCCTGAACAAAATGGTTGAGCACCACTGTTTTAATTGGAATATGCTCTGGTTTCAGGACAGTAAGGAAAGCAAGGAAAATTTAAATGTATTTCTACCTTTTCTTATTTCTCTATATGTTGAGAAGTAGCTGTACATATAGACAGTTGGAACAATCCATAAGAAAAAGGAACTGATTTGGATAACAATAACAAAATCCTTGTCAAGTCTAATGACTATGAACCCATTTCAGGATTTAAGATTTTTTAATTTCATTTTAAAAATTAAGCCACATTACATGCTGTGAGACTTCTATAAAACAACTTTGGCCAATAACTACTATATAGTTTCCTCATCTATTTTGTTTTTGAAACTTTAGGGGAAAAAAACAGTGTCTCACTGCATTGTAACTGCTGGTCACCTACATTTAGGTAATAAGAGGTATGAGGAAAGGCTCCAGAGGTATGAGTTTGAGCCCATTCTAAACTCATGCCAAAGGCTTGCCAAAGGCTCCCCACAGTTCATCCAAGTGTAAATTAGTTCTAGTAAATTAGTTAATTCAGATGTGGGAGACAAATGTTGACAGATGTGATCCTAACAAGCATGTGTGTACTGTTTGCTACAGAAACAGGCATGTCTTAACAAAGCTAGCGCTACAGGCTGCTAGGCTTGGAATAATTTTGTCCTTAACTCCTGGTATTATACAGCCCATATTCTGATGTTCTGTAGCATTCTCCTGTAGTCCCCTATTTCTGTTGCCTGCCCTGGCCCTGCTGTTGTTGTGATGGGCATGTTCCCACTTCCATTCCTACCAAATACCAAGTTGAATATCCTTTGTAACCTGATTGTTCCTGAGCTCTACAAGCCAACGCTGCTTTACATGGCACTGTTGGTTACCCGAAGAGGAACTGCAGGCAATATGGCAAGCCTAACCCTAGTGGGAGGCCATATACCCCAGCTGTAGGTTACTCCCCCTTCCCCCTGCCTCCCAGCTCTTCCAAGCTGGTGCCCTGTATCTCATCTGCCATGCCTTAATGCAGGAGATGTCTTGAGCCATAGGGGTTTCCTTTGAGTCATGTGGCTTCCCCTTTTTATACTTATCTGGGCCCTGACCCTTTTGGCTGAGGCCTATTTTGCTCTAGCTGCTCCTTGCAGCTGTAGGCCCACTTAGTCCAGCCTTGGCTCTTTGGTTTCAACAACACAGCTGGGAATTAGACTTCCCAGTAGGGCTCTGGGCCCTCCTGGTTCCCTAGCCTTAAAAAGGTTAAATCCTGCACCCCCTTCTCTCACTGCATATAACCCCTCACCCACAAGGGGTGAATCTCACAAGAAGTTTAAGGCACCTGCAATGCTATCTCCACCTCCCCTGACAGTCACTCCTGGTCC
Source organism: Alligator mississippiensis (assembly GCF_030867095.1). NCBI lineage: Eukaryota > Metazoa > Chordata > Crocodylia > Alligatoridae > Alligator > Alligator mississippiensis. The sequence continues at coordinate 50,890,175 of NC_081827.1, read as the reverse complement.
TCCAGAAAACTGAAACAAAAATACAAGCACCTTTTTTCAGCCAAAACTTACTGTCTCTCCAGGCACTTACAAACAAGCACTCCTTGAACAGTAATCCTTTGTCCCTTCTGGGGTCTGCAGGGAAAAAGGAAAAAGATATAAAAGAACCTCCTCTTGGCCCTTACTCACCAGGGCTCCCCTTTTTGCTTCCAGGCCTCACTGCAGCCCACCTGGGGGATCCTTCCCCATCCTGGTCAGGGATAGATTGCTCCTTTAGGCTGAAGGCAAGTCTATTTACCTCTTGAGCCCTGTTGCTCCCAACCAGCCTGGCTTATTAGCTGGTCTGAGCACAATGGCTACTTGACAGCTACCTTTGCTTGGGATATAGAAATGCTTCTCTTAAAGAGCCCTCACTGTTTCTGCTGACTTCATAACCCTCCCCCAGTAACAAGGTGAAAGTTCCTTGTTACAGCAGCAGCAGATTGGCTCTGCTTCCACTACTGGTAACAATACTGGCATCAACAGCAGATTTCAGAGAAGAAGGAAACTCTACCACCCTCAACTGAAATAATGTGGGGAGAAATGATCTCTTCATTCCCTTCCTTGGAATAGCTATCCCCTTTGAGAACTTCTGGAGGTTGGGTGAGGTCCTGGGTAATTGGGAAAAGGCAAATATAGTGCCCATATTTAGGAAAGGAAAGAAGAAGCACCCAAGGAATTGTAGCCCAGTCAGTCTGACCTCAATATATAGAACATTCATGGACCAGGCCCTCAAATAATCTATTGTGAAGCCTCTAGAGAATAAGATGTTCAGAAACAGCCAGCATAGATTCTTCAGGAGCAAGTAATGCCTGAGTAACCTGATTTCCTTCTCTGATAACATGACAGGCTCTGTGGATGGGAGGAGAGCAGTGGATGTAGGATACCTTAATTTTGCAAGGCCCCTCACACTGTCTCCCACAACATTCTCATTAACAGGCTAAGGAAATACAGACTAGACAAAAGTACTGAAAGCAGGATATGTAACTGGTTGGGTCACTGTGCTCAACAAGTAGTCATCAATGACTCAACTTCTAGCTGGGAGATGTTATCAAGTGGGGTTCCCTAAAGGTCTGTCCTTGGTCTAGTATTGTTCAACATTTTCATTAATGACTTGGATGGTGGGCTTGCATGTATGCTTAGCAAATTTGTGGATGACACCGAGTTGGGTGGAGTTGCAAACATTTTGGAGGATAGGACTAGGATCCAGAATGGCCTGGAAAACAGGAAAAAATGGTTCATAATCAGTTGGATGGGATTCAACAAGGACAAGTGCAAAGTCCTGCACTTGGGATAGAATAATTGCAGGCAAAAATGCACACCGAGGAATGACTGGTAGGCTTCAGTATGGCAAAGAAGGCCCTGGATTTACAGCAGATTGTAAGCTGAATATGAGCCAACAGCATGCTCTTGTTCCAAAAGAAGCCAACAGCATGTATTAACAAGAGTGTCACTTGCAAATCAAGGGGAAGTGATTCTTCTATTCAGCACTGGTGAGGCCTCACCTATGGCACTGTTCCCAGTTGTGGGCCCTGCATTTCAGGAAGGTTGTAGACAGATTGGAGAGAGTCCGGTAGAGTGACAAAAAACATTAAGGGCCTGAGAAGCAAGACGTATGAGGAAAGGTTGAAAGAACTGGGGTTATTTATTCTGAGAAGAGATGATTGAAGGGGGGATTTGATAAAAGTGTTCAAATAACTAAAGGGTGATTACAGAGAAGAGGGAGATGGGCTTTTCTCTGTGGTTGTAGTGTACAATACTAGGAGCAATAGCCTCAGCTGCAACAGAGGAACTTTAGGTTGGAGATGAGGAAGAACTTTCTGACTATGAGGGTAGTCAATCATTTGGAACAAGCTACCTAGAAAAGCTTCAGAATTTCCATACTTGGACTTTTTCAAGAGCAGGTTGGGCAGATACTTAGCTGAGATTCAAGTCAGAGAGGATACTGCCTTGAACAGGCTGCTGGACTAGATGACCTTGTGATGTGCTTTCCAGTCCTGCTTTCCTATGATCCCAAAATTAGGGTCTACCGAACTCAAGATGGTGGCTGGCCGATTTCATGGGCAGATCCTGGGGCCATCTGTCATTTTCACAGGCTGAACATGTCAGGGGCCTCCCATGCCTCTGGTTGGCCCCAGCAGTCCCACCCCTCCCTGCAAATTTTCAGATGACCCAAAACCATGGTTTAATTGCCCTGATTAAACCCAGGAAATCCATTAATTCACACATCATTAATGGGCTTAATCAGGGTAATTAACCCATGGTTTAGGACCATCCCCGAGTGGAGAGACTGCAGGCAGCTGCACCAGCGTCCCAGGCTGGTTGTGGCAGGCAACCAGGATGCTGCAAGCAGCTGCACTGGGGTCCATAGAAACCTGGCTTGGCTTGCTGCATGCATTCACCTGCTGCCAGGTGTGAACAGCCTCCTTTTCTGCCTCCACCCCTTGCTCCAAGACTGCAGGACTTCAACCATGTGCCAGTAAGTTTTTTTCTTTTTTTGTAGCAAGCCCACCAAAATTGCACCAAATCACCATTTTTCATAGAGCCTACCTGATTTTGTGTTTTCCGCGACCATCATGCAATCATTGTGCCTGACCAACCTGATTGCCTTTTATGACCAAGTACCTAAATCCTTGGATGATGGTGTCACCGTGAACATAGTCTTTCTAGACTTTAAGAAGGCCTTTGACACTGTCTGTCACCCCATCTTCATCAATAAATTAAGCGACTGTGGCATTGATACCTACACAGTTGGATGGGTAAAATTTGGCTGATGGGGCGCACCCAGAGAATAGTGGTGGACGGGTTGTACTCAGCCTGGTGAGATGTGAGCAGCAGGTACCCCAGGGCTTGGTCCTCAGGCCTGCACTGTTTAACATCTTCATCAGTGACTTAGACGAGGGGGTGGAAAGCACATTGTCCAAGTTTGCTGATGACACTAAGATGTGCGGTGAGGTGGACACACTTGAAGGGAGAGAGAGGCTGCAAATAGATTTAGACAGACTACAAATATGGGCAGATGAGAATAAGATGGGGCTCAATGTAGATAAATGCAGGGTGCTGCACCTTGGGAGAAGGAATCCACAGCATACATACAGGCTGGGGAGTTCCCCTCTTGAAAGCACAGAGGTGGAAAGGGATCTTGGAGTCATTATTGACTCCAAGATGAACATTAGCTGCCAATCCCAGACTGCAGCCAGCAAGGCCAGCCATACCTTGTCATGCATTCAAAGATGCATCTCAAGCCAGTCCAGAGAGGTGATACTCCCTCTCTATAAGACTTTGGTCAGGCCACAGTTGGAGTACTGCATCCAGTTTTGGGCGCCGCACTTTAAAAGGGATGTGGCCAGTCTGGAGAGAGTTCAGAGGAGGGCCACCCGCTTGGTGAGAGGGCAGCAGGTCAGGCCCTATGAGGAGAGACTGAGGGACCTGAACCTGTTCAGCCTCAGCAAGAGGAGGCTGAGGGGCAACCTGGTGGCTGCCTACAAGCTCATCGGGGAGATCAACAGCAAATAGGTAGAGCCCTTTTCTCCCCAGCACCACCTGGGGTGACAAGAAACAATGGTAATAAGCTGATGGAGAATTGGCTTAAGTTAGAGATCAGAAGGCAATATTTTACAGTTAGGGTGGCCAAAATCTGGAACCAACTTCCCAGGGAGGTGGTCCTCACCCCTACCTTAGGCAAATTCAAGAGGAGGTTGGATGATCACCTGTCTGGGGTCTTGTGAACCCAGCATTCATTCCTGCCTGTGGCAGGGGGTCAGGCTAGATGATCTGTTCAGGTCCCTCCTGACCCTAGCTACTATGAAACTATGAATTTGGTAGCTCTGTACCCATTGTTGGACCATAGGGTAAATTACAGCACTGTCATCTCCAGCAGTTCAAAGCTCTTAAATCAGGGCCTAAAATCACAAGTTAAGAATAATGAGGGCTTAAGTCATTTTATTTGAGCCTTTAGGTTTTTCCTTATTATTCTTCATAATAATTATAATGGCCAGAAACTTATTTTTTTCTGTATCTACCATAGTGCATGGTAGATACTTTCCCATTATGTAACTCCTGGAACTTGAGTTGTAAGAAAAATATACAAATATCACAAGGCTCATGAGAAAATAGGAAGAGCTGACAACGATGCAAATGACACAATATCTTTTGAGTATTTCTTCTAGGTATCATTTTTGTCTGCGGAATCTGAGTTCAGATACTACTGATACCAAAATCTGCCCAGTAAGAACTCTAGGGAGATGCCATTAAGGCCAAAGCTCCATTTGGAAAACTGAGCTTGATTTGGGCCCATAGCTATTTTTTGTATCATCTTGAGAACTGAATTAATTTTTCCTTTGTAAGAGTCAAAATATGTCAGAAAACTGCTCATAAAAATTAAATTGCAGTTTGCAGATGGGAGTGGGTTTTTTTGTTCTGCCTTCTTTCAAGCAATGGTTTAAATCACTCCCTTCAAGAGCTCTTTCTCACGTCAAAAATCTGTATTAATTGATTTACTGCATATGTGCATGAGCCACTTTTAGTTAATTGAGCCCTAAGCATCCATATTATTTTTTATAAAATGTAAATATCCCCTGTGGCCATTTAACTACCAAATGTTATTATTGTTAATAACTTCACAGTGGCAGATTTGCAATTAACAAAGACATATAGGACTTTCTTCATAAAACTATAGATATAATTTGCATATTGTCAGCACCAAGTTCCCTTTACTTGGTCATTCTGTGCTATACAATCCATAAATATGCAGTTGTGTGAATCTTGACCCATTAATTTTCTGTCCTCATTCAGTTTCAGGCTAGTTTACCAAAGCACTTCAGAAGTACTTTTTAAAACAATAACATGGAAGTGGAGGAAATATTTAATGATTTCCTTACTATTTATAAATAACAAAGTGGGTCACCTTTATAAATAAGAAATAAATAACAAAGTGATCTCCCTTCTTTTGTAACTGGTCAGAGGAAACTATTCACAAGCCTTTGTATTTTTGCACATATAATAGTTTGATTATTGTTGCAAATACTTTTTGAGGTGTTGTTACATCTTGATAACTTTAGAACTGTTCAAAGCCAGAAACTGATAACTTTTTTTCCCCCCAAAATAAAATCCCCCGTCTTCTGGCAAATTATTTCCCTCTTAGCCACAGATCAAATGTGTATTAGATTTAATGGTGTAGTTAGATTTAATTCTAAAACAAGTGCAATACCAGAGGCAATTTGAATCTCAGGCTATTAATTGGATCCCAATTTTGTTGAATTTTAGTGAGAGTAAACTTCTGAGTACTCAACAGATGACAGAAGCTGATTTTTGCAACATTAACCTTTCCCCTTCCACAGAGCAGATGTGCATGCGGTCATGACTTTAAGGTACTTACAAGGACACTGTTGTCATTAGAAAGTTGAAGGGGCACAGTACAGCATACTTTGCATGCATAAAACCTCTGGCTTGTCCTTTTGTTTGATCTTCATTGGCTGAAAAAGTTACATCACTCAGAGTGTTCGCATAATTGTGAATTTTATCCATCAGGGATTTTCATTTGCATGTAGATATTTCTTTTAAAGGCCTGCCATCTTCTGAAAGGCTGCAGCCATACTGGCATGCATCCTGTAAAATAATACAATTAATACTTTCCCCCCACTCCTCTCTTTTTCTTATCCTCTACCTAAGAATGTGAAAAATTCTTATGTTAAAGACAGGACTTCATTATTTCTCCTTTACTTTCTACCTATTTAACCACTATGTAATACCAGGCAAAGCATTTTTCTTGTATCATTTGTCACATAATCACAAAAGAAACATTTAGGCATTTCAGAATATTGAAAGATTCTTAAGCTCTCTAATAAATTCACCCTTTGCACTGAGAAAATGTTTCACAATGAAATAATAAAATGGGATTTCAGCTAGAAAAAAAAAGAGATAAACTAGCCTAGCAAATAAGTAAAAATTATACACATAGGCAACCCACTGATCAAATATTTCTTAGGGCTATCATGAATCTATCAAGGATACTGAGCTAGTTAGATAAAGAAATTACTGAAGAGTGATTTACTATGTTGTTTAAGAGTCATGTTATAAAGATTGTTTTGCTCACAGCAATATGCTGGGTCTGTTCTTTTTTTTTTCTTAGTGATTAGTTAAAAGCTGTGCTAGAACTTTGCATGTGTACTGGAAGCTGAAACCTTAGTGGTTTATTTATTATTATTCAATATGCTTACCTTAAAACCACCAACCAACCACCAATATTAATCACACCAAAAGAAACTTAAGCCTTACAAATAGATCTTCTGTCGAGTGTCAACATCAGTGCTGGAAGATGGTTGGAGTAGAACCGGTCTAACATTCCATTTGGAAAAAATATCAGCCCTTTCTCAAGTCAGTATCATTTCAATGGAGGGCTTTCATTATGTCTAGTCTATCCACTGATTCTTTGAAATTGAATGATTAATATACAAAATACCACTTCTTTGTAATGAGGTAAGCATTTGGATTAGTTAAAATTTGTTTCACTTTAAGGTACCTGTAGATTTTTTTTTTTACTCCATTTGAGAAAAAAGTGAATGTTGGTATGCCCTGCTAATCATTTCCCAGTCAGTATCTTTCACTAATAATTTACTGCTTATGAATGAAGTTATATTTTGGGGGTTTACTCCCACACCAGGATATGGAACACATACCAATCATCTATTGCGCAGAGGTGACCCAAGCAGGGTGCGGGGCCCTGTCCCCGGATGCAAGGAAGGTGGCGGTGGAATCGGTGGGCAGGGGGCCAGGTATCAAGCAGCCAGACGTGAAGCTAGCAACAGCAGAGAGTTATTGCGGCTGATCCACCTGGCTCTGAGGGTCTCCCCAAAGCGAGGGGCCTGGGGCAGTCACCCCGATTTGCCCCCACCAGGGATGGCCCTGCCTACTGGTGCCTCATAATACTATTGGGTGTGATCAAGTAGGAACAAAATACATCTTCAGGAGAACCAGCATGAGTTAATGGCTTACTCTCTTAACTCAGTGGAGGTTAATGATAGGATCTTCTTTGAGTCTTTTAAAGTTCTACTCATTACATCAGTGTTATTCAAAAAATACACAATAGTGATGATGGTAAAAGTGCCAACTGATGTGGGATTAATTTATATTGGAACTATTCACTGGGTTTAGGAGAAGATGATGATTCTGGAAATCACCATGTGCCTCTCTTCCCACCTCTTATCCGCCTCTGGCTTCCACAGACTTGGGGATGTAAAATAACTTTCCTCAAACCAGCATCCCACTAATTTGCCTTTCTGCATATACATTGTTTATTCTTTGGTTCTTTACCCTTCCTGAAAGAAGCAGAGGGGACTCTTTGGCCCTAACTAGAATCTATGATTTAAGAAGAGCTTCTGAAGAGAACAGGGTACTTTTCATAGTTACTTCCATGTATACTTTCCATGTATACTTTACTTGTATGTTCTATCAAGCAAAAGAACAAATGGGAATTCTCCTTTATATAGAAAGCAGAGGTTATTTTTTTCTCTTTCTTATTTCAGAAACTTACGGTATTCCTGAGTTTTGTAAAATAAATTCTTCACTGACTTCCTGAAATGAAAGATAATCTAAAAGGGCTGTTTGTTTTTAATCATTCTTCTTTCCTTTCTTAGCACTGATGAGGACTCTGCTTCTTAAGATTAAGTCTAAAAGTTCCAAAACAAACCAGAAATTTAAAAAAGGAAATAATTAAAGCTTGAACTTGTTCATCAGCGAGTTTAACTCACAAATAAATAAAAAAATATTGTTTCCTGTAGTGCTCCCATTGGATTTAAAACAATGGATTACCAAAGCATAGTGATTTTTTTGTAAAGCTTTTTATGAGAGAAGTTTCTCTCTGTTGGGCTTGCATTGTACAATAGTCATCTTAACAGTCATGGTTTTGCCCTTCACATTCTTAAGGAACATTTAGTGACATGGTTAATCCTAATTGTAGGGCCACTTTTTTTTTTAGACTTCACTCTGGCTCAGACTTTTAGTTTAAAATATGATGGAACACAAAAAGCAACTTTCACACTTACCTATGGTTGCAGCTTTTCTCAAATGAGCATGCTCAACACTGAGAAAAACATAGGGTGGGCTTTTCAGAAGCTAATTGTCACCAGCATTGCATCAAAACAACCTAGGTGGCAAACACACATAGTTTAAGCCCTGGACTGCCTGCATTCTGATAACAGACATTTCCAGGCTCTGGATTATGATGGATGTACCCAGCAGGGATAAATTACTTCTCTCCACAGCATGACTGTGCCTAGGAGACACATGATCTGCCTTGTGTACTTTTATCTTTCACTATACTTCACAGAAGTAGAGCAGTGCAAACACATAAATGGTCTTGTTTGTCTGACACACATAAAAGAATGCACACCACACACCACTACCCTGTTCTTTGCAGTTGAGGGCTATAGCCATTGAACTGAATTCCCATGTTTTTAGATAAGTGCACAACTTATTTCACTGATGCTGTTAAGTTCACTCTACTGTGCTTTAGTTATTCTCCTGAGGCCACTTTCTAACATGGTTCTGCCTGACAGTTAATGGATGATGTCCACTCCTGCTATAAGGGTTTGACAATACAGGCCCTTATCCTGAAGATACATAGAGTAACTACAGTTTACAAATATGTGACTTGTTCAGGCATGAGTGAGGGAGAATAGTTTATGGTATTGAAAAGGAATACACTTAGGTTATTTATTTCCTTGAAGATGTAATGTATAGCCAGAGGTGCCCACTCTATGTGCCAGCTGCCTGTTTAGCAGGAGGAGTGAAATAAAACTAAGAAAGCAGATATTCTGGCTGAGCAAAGGGAAAAAAAAAGAGACCTGACAACGAGACCTATTAAATATTACTTGTAACATTTACATCTAGAAAGGAAATAACACTAGAAGATGGGAAAGGGAATAATGCCTGTCACCTGGCCTTTGAAGAGGACAGAGGATTTTAGTTGTTTGTTCTGTGTATTGTGATTTGGTTGATTTGTTTAATATAGTTGTGAAGCTTTTTCTAAAAGGAATAAAACTGGTTTGAAAACCTGGAGCTAAAGCTAACTACCTTGTCTCAGGAAGCAGGATGACAATGATACATTGGTCTAAGGGCCTTTTTGCCTGGGACACTTAGTGCATGTTAAATCAGTGTGGTATAAGTTAGAAAATGTTCTGAGGAGTCTCATGTTAATGTTTACTATGATCTCTAATGTGCACAGCTCTCTTATTGTTGTTCCCAGCCCTGGCATCACACTGAAGTTTGTCAGTCCCAATCCTGGGACCCTCCAGGGTTATAGGCACCTGGCTTTCAACTTCATCCTGGAGGCACTTGACAAGTGAAAGATCCTCCTGATATGTGGCTTTCTTTTTCCTACCTGGAGGTTTGGTATAGCACAGGGGTCCCTTTCTGATGTCACAGCTGTGTGAGGATCACAGATTGTTTCCATTATCTCTGTGGAACAGCCTATTGATAGCTGAACACATGCTACTTAATACTGTCTGAAGATAACTGTCATGCAAAAAGTCGTAACTTTGCTATGATATGAGTACACTAAGCACATACTGATTGACCTCATGCTCACTTGCATTTTAAGTGCATTTAACACAAGCTAAATGTAACATATGACTTGGCCCTATGATCATGAACCACACATTAAGAAAAAACAATTTTTTTTATATTCCTCAGTGGAATGACAAATTAATAGCTCAGTCTTCATTTTACAATGCCAATGCATTTACTTCTATGAATACAACATTTCCAAATTACTTTATAATATAAAACATCAAGCTTTAGGGTATAAGCCAAGTTGTTTCTGACAGTTTAAGAAGTAACTTTTTCCTGTGAGCTAATTTTGCCTTAGTTGTTTTCTTATGGGATTCCTTTCACTTTCCTTTAAAGCATCTGGTACACACCTGGCATTAGGACTTGGGAAGAGGAAAATAAGGTAAATACATATACTGCATTTGATAAAGGAATAGTTAGAGGTGGGAGGATGTGTAACAAGGATAAAGGAAATATTAATGACACTGAGAGCAGTCATTGGTGGTGGCAATCCCTGATGGTTGAGGATGATCACTCCCACAGGTCAAGTAAAGGGTTGTAGATGATGGCCAAGAAAGTCAATCTTAGAGCTGCAGATTCTTTCACAGATGCCACAAGTGGTGGTTAAAGAGATGATCAAACTGCAGATTTCTCTGTCTTCTTTCCTTTCCTTCCATTTCTGTTGTTTTTCTGCCTCCAGGATGAGACAGTTTCCTCAAGGTAAGATGTACTTTCTCTCACAAGGTGTCACCATGTAGCCCTGTCCTGGTCTAGTTTTTCCCAATTTGTGATGTCAATGCTACACTTCTTAATATTCACTTTGAGGGTGTCCTTGAAGTGTTTTCTCTGGCCCCCATGAGTCCCTTGTCCTTTGCTGAGTTGGGAGTATAGTAGCTGGTTTGGTAAACGTACATCAGGCATACACATACAATGCCCTGTCCATTGCACCTGATGTTGAATAGTCAATGCTTCTATGCTGGTGGTGTTAGTATCGTTAAGGACATTGACATTTGTGCATTGATTCTCCCACTTTATGCCAAAGATCTTCCAGAGGTAGTGGTGGTGAAGGCACTGCAGGCTTTTCAAGTGGTCCCTGTAGGTCACCCAAATTTCACAGCTGTAGACAAGAGTCGGGGTTACCACAGCCTTATATAATAGGAGGTTTGTTCGAGTCCTGATATCATGATCATTGAACACACAATGATAGTCTTCCAAATGTAGAGCTGGCACATTGAATCCTATACTGGTTTTCCTTATTGATGCTGGCCTTCTCTGAAAGATGGCTGCTGAGGTATGCAAAGTATTCAAAGTTCTCCAGCTCCTGTATGTCAACAAGGTTAACTGGCCCAGAGAAGGCTGGTAAAGTACCTTTGTTTTTCCAATGTTAAGGGTCAGTCCCAGGCAATGGTATGCTTGACAGAAGCAGTTAAGAAACGTTTGTAGCACCTCCTTAGTAAGTGCAATGACAGCACAATCATTAGCGTACTTAAGTTCCACGGTCAAGGCTGGTGTGACTTTGGTTTTGGCACAGAGCTGGGAAAGTTTGAAGAGGTTCCTGTCTATCCTGTACTTGATGCCAATGCCATGTGGCAGATAGTCATGGATGAGAGTCTCGATGAAAGCGAGAAAGTTGGAAAACAGAATGGGTGTGATCATGCAGTCCTGTTCAAAAGGCAAAGGGCTCCACAGTGGAGCCACAGCATAAGATGGAGGCAGTCATCTAGTCATAAAGGAGTCTTAGGATGGTATTAAATTTCTCTGGGCAGCCAAACTTCAATAAGATCTTCCATAGAGCCTCATGGTTGACAGAGTCAAGGGCTTTGGTCAAATTGATACAGGCCATATATAGTTCCTGGTGTTGTTCTTGCCATTTTTCCTGGATCTGTTGGGTCACAAAAATCATGTCCATGGTGCCTCTTGATATTCTAAAGCCACATTGAGACTTGGGAAGGATTTCCTCAGCAAGAGGGAGCACTCGGTTCAGTAGAATTCAGGTGAGGATCTTCCCAGTGATGGAGAGGAGGGTGATACCTCAATAATTTCCAGTCAGACTTATCTCCCTTTTTAAAAATGGTGACAACATTGACATTCCTTAAGTCAGCAGGAATTTTCTCAGTGTTTCAGATTTTAAGAAACAGTGTGTGGATCTTGTTGGTCATAGTTTCTCCACCAACTTTGAAGAACTCAGCTGGTATGCCACCAGGGCCAGAGGCCTTGTTGTTCTTCATCTGTTTTATCACCTGGTGTGCTCCTTCAGAGGTTGGTGGACAGACAAGTGCTTCCTTTACTGGATGCTGTGGGAGGGATTTGACAGTTTCATCAATCATTATCAATTTTCAGTTCAGGAGCTTTTGGTAGTGCTCCTTCCAGCAGTTTTTGATGGATTCATCTTTGAGAAGAATATATCCCTCAACACAAGTGTTATCATTTTCAATCCTAAGATTGGTGAGTTTCTTACTGAGATATGTTTGGAGGGCTTTGCAGTGTCTGGGGGTTGAAGGCATTTGATGTGGTACTGTCTTTGGACTGATCTGGTTTCCTTCAATGTTTCAATACAACCCTGATAGACATGACTGATCTCACTAAATGATGATCATTGAAATGCATGATATGGATGTCTTTTAGATCATGCGCTCTTACAATGATGTAGTTGAGGAGGTGCCATTGTTTTGAGAGTGGGTATTGCCATGTTGTTTTGTATCTGTCAGGTTATCTGAAGATAGTGTCAGTAATGACAAGATCATGGTCTGCACACTTACTGAGTAAAAGGTTGCTGTTGGAATTGGATTTACTAAAAACCTTGCCACTGGTAGTATTCAGGTAGGGAATGCAGTTAGTGAAAGATCTGTACCTAACTTGTTACCCTGGGAGAGGGAGATCAGTAAGAAACAATTGATACATTTTCATACAACAGGACAAGACAGATGAATAATCAGCACTGAAAGGATATTAGAAATAGTCAGAGAGCCTACATGGAACGGTGAAAGAATTGATCAGCAAACAAGGCTGTATCTTAGAGGTCAGGAAGAGTAGGCATAAAATACACTATGACAAAAGTCAGGTTAAGTTCAAACTTACACAATATATTAAAACAAATAGCAAAAGATTCTTCAGCTATATACCACACTCAGCTTTTTTTTCAACAATTGGCAATCAAATATTGGGGTGCATCTCTTAACCAAGGAAACTGATTCTAACAAGAAAAGGAGTATTTATTTCTTCTTTTTGCTTCCCAAAACAAGGTGTGTTTCATATCTGGGGTGTGTGGTATGAGAATAAATACAGTAAATAAAGAGAAAACAAGAAAAGAGAATTTGGGTCCCTGTGTAGTAAGAATGGGCTTGAGAGTACTTTAGATATAGCCAAAAACTATATGAATACTATGCTTTAGCTTTCAGTAAGCATAATGATGCTGAACATGGGGAAATAGGATGGCTAAGGAAAATAGGGGCATGGAAATGGAAATTACCACATATAAGTTAGAAGCAAGACTCAAAGAGCACAATGCTTTCAAGGTTGGGGAAGGAGGGGAGCTGACAATCTCCAGCCTATGAAATTAGAGGTCCAGTGGCAAGGTTTTTAATAAATCCATCAAGGTGAGGGTGTTATTGTATAAAAGGAAAATAGCAATGTAGTACTTGTATTTAAGGAGGGGGAAAATAATCCGGGCAACTATAGGCTTATTAGACAGATCACAATAGTGTGCAAGGCTTTACAACAAATTTTGAAGGAAAGAATAATTGTACCAGACTAACCCACAAGCTTTTTGTAATAAGATAACTGATTTCGTAAACAAAGGATCAATGCAACACACCAGATCAATGCAATTTTGACATCAGTAAACTATTTGATATAGTAGCTCTTGGGAATTTATTGGTTAAGTTGGAGATGGAAATTAGTACAAGAATTTTAAGAAGTGTAAGGAACTGACTTTAGGGGAGCTAGCAGGCTTGCATTGAAAGGAAAAGTATCAGGCTTGAGGGAAGTTACTGTGTTTCTCAGGAGCTGGTCCTGGGACAGATTTTAATATTTGCAATGACCTTAGTACAAAAAGTAGGATATTGTTGATATAAAGTTGGGAGGCATTGTCAATACACAGGATTGGGATATCACACAGGACGAATGGGATGACCAAGTAGGGTTAGAGTGCTGTTGTAGCCATCATGGTCCAGGAAATATACCAGAAGCAAAGTTTGTTTTGTTTGTATCTATCTATCTATCTATCTATCTATCTATCTATCTATCTATCTATCTATCTATCTATCTATCTATATTTTATTGGACCAGCTATATGGTTGGGAGAAATATCATACAAGCTTTCAGGAAGAAAGTGCTTTTCCTTCAATCTAGGAAAGAAGCATGTGCAGTCTAAGCCAAATGCCAGAGCTGGTATTTGAGGACTGGAGTACTACAAATGTGATGACCTTTAATGGTATAAAGTTGAAAGACCATGTACCTATATATATGTATATATAGAGAGAGACTAGGAACTTCTGCTGTAAACTGAGATCTCATTGGTTGGAAACAATAGAAGAAAAAGACATGGATGTCCTGTGTATTAGTTAATCGCAGGATGACTTGAGCTGACAATGTGATGCAGGATTGAAAAATAAATGTAATGCTAGAATGTATCAGATGAGGTATTTTAAATAGAGATAGGAAAGTATTAATCTCATTATACAAGGCTCTGGTAAAATATCATTTGGAATAGTGGGTGCAATTTGGGTCACGCTTGTTCAAGAAAGACTAATTCAACAAAAAACTGTTTCCAGAAAGAACAGGAGTAGAGAACACCTGTCATATAAAAGGTAAAACATAGCCAGGAATAAATGTATACTGGAAATTAGGAGAACATTTATAAACTTTAAGAGAGAGAGGTTCTGGAACAGTCTTTCCAATAGACATAGTGAGACACTATGATCAGAAAAGGATATTAGTGGCTGCCTGCACTTGAATGAGAGAAGATTTGCCAACCAGGCAGTCCCTCCCAATCGTAATATTCTTAGCTACCATTAAGAAACCAGATATAGGTTTGTATGGAGAATTGATCTGATTGGTATGCTAGTTGCTATCTTCTTGTGAAAGTCAAGAAGATTGTCCAAACTTATGTTTTTGCACTAGGGAAGAATAAAAAAGAAGGATAAAGGCAAACTAACAAATGAATTTTCCTAAAACTGTATCATAGATGATCGTTCCGAAGATTTTGGAAGTTGCTACCAGAATCATTTTGCATGGGGATTTTGTGTTACCAGATAAAGAGGTTTCATCAAGCATAAGGACCTGAGGCTGGGACTATCATCTTTCTTTCTGTATCTATCTTCTAGGGTTTTATTAAATTCTGATAAATCATATTGGCAAGGAGAAAAACACATCTTGTAAACTTTTCTGGATTTAAGTGTTAATGTATCAGAGTAATATGATGTATTTGTCAAATAATGCCCATGTTCTAGAGAAGAGAAACACATTTGCTAGATTATCTTTATATTGTGAACCTCTCTACATAAGAAACTGGTTTAAACCTGTAACAGAACAGATCTTTAGCCCACATAAACCAGTTTGAAAATAGCTGCAACTGGTTTGAGATAGACCTGGTTGAATGTAGTATCAGACTGAACTGATTTGGCTCAAACCAGTTTATGCAATCTCTGTCCCAGACCCCTTGTTGGTTTAAGTTAAATTAGAGTGAGTTCCCCAGTATCCCGGCATGCTCTCTGGGCTGAGCAGGGCTCTCTGCTCCATAGCAGGGGTGGCCCCTCTCCTCTGCTCCCTGGCTGGAGCTTAGCATAGACTTGCAGGCACAGCAGGGTCTGCTGGCTTCCCTATGCCTTCTTTTCCCTGCCCACCCTCTCACCACTCACTGCTTAAGCAGAGATCCCTTCCTCCTTTCTTCCACAGCAGGGACCATAGCCAGCATGTGGTATGCTAGCTAATGCCTAGAGGTGTCTGTGTGTGTGTGTGTCTCTCCAGTTTCACTGGGACAGGCAGACAGAACAGTGACCACTTAGGGCTTTTGGAACTAATCTACAGGTCAGCCAGTAAACTGTTGAAGACGCTTGAAGTATTGTGTAGAAAGGCTATTGTTTTGCTAATTAGGTGATAAAGACTGTTATCAGCCCCCAGTCCCCCCCCCCCCACCTGCTGCCTTGCTTGCTGTCAGTTTGCTGCAGACAGTATGAGAAGCAGAGAGGGAGATTGAAAAGCTCTGTATCATCAACAGATGTATGCACTGCACACCACCCCCTTCCCTTGCCTCAGAGTGCTAGCCCGGGGCTGGGGCCTGGCAACAATTCTGCCCCTTGAGCAGCGAGTGGGAAAAAGCCTGGGACCACACAGGCAGACATCCCAAATGAGAGAGTTTGGCTGGGGCCTGGCCATGTTACCCTCAGCTCAGCTCCAGAGAGAATGTTTGTCCAGTTTCAAACCAATTCAGCTTAGCCAGGTTAGACTAACCTGCAAAGATTGAAACAATTCAGGCTCAGGCTTTCTGAATGTCTATTCCTAGCATATAGCACCTTATACTGATTTAACCAAAATAAGGTATATGAAGTATGTTTCAGCTTGGAAGTTCTCTGTAGAACCTACAGAAAAAATATATAGGATATTGACACAACACAACATTGCTGATAAAATGGTTAGGTAATGGTTTAAGGAAGTTAGGTTACCCAAAATCCCTCAAGTTATGATGAAGATTCCAGAAAACTATTCATTCAAATATTAATTTCAGCATATTCCAGAGAGTCCAATACTGAAAATACTTTTTGCAGAAATTACTCAGATGCACCATTCTTTCCTCTTTTCCTATCTTTTTTTCTATATAACCCATTACCAGATGTTATTTCAAGATTGCTTAGATTAAAAAAAGAAAAAGCCAAGAGAGCACAATGTGGAGTTTTGAAATAAAAGGATGTCCTGATGTACATCCTACTATCAGTACAATGTCTGCCTTACCACCCTATATCAGTGATGGCGCCTTCAAAATACTTAAGATTCTTTACCTTTTACAGTCAGTCCTGTGTTTCTGTTAGCAGGACAGCAGGAAAAATAATTTGCTGGCAAGCAGAGAAATTCCACATAAAATATGTATACATTTTTCTCCTAACAGCCATATTTTCTACTAAATTTTTCTGCCCAGGATAACTTTGCTCCATTTTCTGCTAAGCACTTGAGCCATATTTAAAAATGTAAAGTTTTTAAAGTATACCTACCTACTCATTTTAATATGTGCAGATGCAGAGTCTCAATTTTTAGAACTGAGACAAGACCCTCTAAAGCTCTGATGAGCAGAGCCAAGGTTTTTAAAGCCAGGTGTTTGAATTTTTAAAAAGTTATGAAATTGATCCTTTTTTGCCACAATTTAGAATTTGATAAATCTAGCAACTAAGATAAGTCCTATTCTATCAAAGTGAGCTAAAAAGAAATATTTGTAAATCTAGCGGTTAAAAGATTCGAAAAAATACATCACACTGGAAAAACAAAACTACAATCAAAGCAAAATATATTTTCCCATTTAACTGACGTACAATGCAGAACTACCTCAGGTTGAAAGAAAAGTATGTTGCATTAACCAATTTCATGTTATATTTATTAATGCACCAGTTAGAAACAATGTTGCTTGTTTTTCAGTAGTTAATGAAACAAAATGAAATTACACCATTAAAAGATATGTTCGTTTTAGGTACATCATTTGGAAAACAGTAGAGAAATAGTTATCTGCTCTGGTGCCAAAATTAATCAAGCATAGTAATAGATTGTAGAAAAATTCATGTTTTTGTTTAAATATATTAAATAGAGAGGCCAATTGAGATTAGTACAAGGAAGCCATCCCTGGACACTGTTTCATTTATAACATTGCCTTGGAGAATAACGTGCTGGTGCATATTTTGTGTTGTTGACTAAGGTTCCACTCACTCTCCAGCTGGGAACGTGCTCAGTTCTTTATTGGTAAAGGATGTTTTCATGCTTCTGCTTCCCATGTTTACCTGGGCATTTGCCTGAAGTTCATCTAATTTATGGTTTACAGACTGACTGTGCTCAGGGGGGTCTTAAATACTTTTGGTGAACCAGTATTGTAATGGGTTAGTTAAAGTCCTTGGCCAAAAAATCTTGTTGTGCATTTCAATTCCACTCCTCACAGAGAATCCGTTTTTGAGCTCAACCCAGTTGTCTAACAACTCAGGGTATATATTTACTTTTTAAAACTTGGAGGCTGGGAGCTAGCCACAGGTTTTATGGAATTTAGTTCCCTTAGCCATAGCTCCAGAAAAGAGTCTTTGTACTACTATGTTCTTTATTCTGGTGGGAAAAATCTTTTCTTAAAAAACAACAAACCCAGTACTTGAAGATGAAGGGTGGGACTTGGTATAAACCTTTTTAATTCACTTACTTGCTGGGGAATGCATCAGAGCCAGATTAAGCTCTGATGGATGGTGCTTTGTGCATAAATACTTGGCAAACAATTGAGAAGCAGAGATGTGAAACAATTATAGCCCTGGCTATTGCATTAGCCATAGCATTTTTAATTATTTTTTTCTTTTGGAGAGAAGCTCAGCAAAATTATAATTTCTTTAATAAATAATTAACAGTGTATTATTTCAATAAATAAATTAGTGTTTATATAGCAAAGAATACAAATGTTTTGTGCATACATTTTGACCTACTTCTTCAGTCCTTCTTGGCTGTTTCCCAAAGAATTATTTTTAAAAATTAATGATGAACATCAAAATATTTCTGTTTATAACATCATATCAATGGTGGTTAAATATATAAAATAATTCAGTCGTTTATCCTTCTTATCTTGGGAATGTTTAATCAAGCTTGATATTTGCTTTAAATTAGCACTGTCAAATGTACATTTGTATAAAATTTCCCAAATCATGAAAGATTTATAATTTGAAATGTATTTGGATTATACTCCAGTTAATCAGCTCGATAAAAATTAGTGGTACTGTAACTAGAACAATTAATTGGATTTAAAAATTAAAAAAAGAAACCCTCACATGCTACTTCATATACTGCTGCACTTCAGAAATACAACCGAAAAACTTAAATACAACAATGCAGTTCAAGAACACTTCACTAAATCTTAAATTGCGTATCTTGTCATAAAAGGCAAAACGCCTATTGATTCCAGTGGGAACTTTGAACAGGAAAGGAAAGAATCATTTCTTCTGGTATGGCTTCATTAAAATATTGGTGTACTCTTATTCAGAGAAAAACATATACGTGTTAGTTCATAAGTACATGTTATTTCACATTTGATAGAGGTTGGGGATAATAATTCCTTCATTATTTATTGTTATACACGGCTTTTTTAGAAGAAAGGCACATATAGCATGAATTGAGTTGGGCCCTGAATTTTATTTCAATAGATTTATTAAATAAAGAAAAGCATAGTCAATACTAATTACAAGCATTTTCCAAATGAAATGACAGCATGCTATGTTTTCACAGACATCACTGCAACATTTAAAATACCATAGTCAATGATTCTGCAGGTTATACTGTGATTCTTCAGACTATACCAGTTAGCAGAGAGAGGGTGCACAATTAATGTACCCTTTTCTCCACGTGTAATGGAGGGCATCCAACACCAATAAAGCAAGGCTCAAGGGCCAGTCCTACCTGTATTCCCAGGTTTTGTAGAGAAGGATTTGGGATTTAGGAAATGTGGTTACTGAAGGACACAATATCCTGCTTCTATTCAGGGGCCCAGATGGGAACTGTAAATTCTTAGGTAGGCTAGGAATTTTGCCTCCCTGTAGCATGGATGGATGTACTAGAATTTATAATTTCAGGTTTTTGAATTGTGGTTCAGAGATAGAAAAGGAGTGGAGTCATTTATCAGTCAAAAGAGTTAATGGCATTCTACTATACTTGAAATTCTGTCCCAGAGCCAGGTTTCCTTCCTATCAGGTGCAGCCAGTAATCTACTAGCACTGAAAACAAGATGGGATGTATGTGTGTGTGGTAGGCAGGGATCCTGTTTTTCTCTGATTTAAAAAGATCCCCAATTTTCAGTTTAAAAAAAAGTAACCCCAAATCCACATTTTCCCATGACTTATATGAAACACCAGTAATTATATATTTATATCTATAGCTATAGCTATATCTAGTGGTGTTGAAATATCTATATCTACATATAGTGGTGTTTCATTTAAATCACGGAAAAATGTGGATTTGGGGATTTTTTTTAACTGAAAACTGGGGATTTTTTTAACTCAGGGAAAACCAGGATACCTGGTGGCAAGTCACCCTTGAGTGCGCTGAAAAAAAAAGAAGTATTTTTTTAGTTATAACAACAATCATAAGGTATTTAAAGGAATTCCTTCCCTCAGAACCTCTTATACTGCTGACATTGATGACATCGGCAAAATGCTGTTGTATCAAACAAGATAAAAGCTTCATATTATTCACAGCTCAATTGTCAGTGTTGGCCAAAGTGAAAAGATGAAAAAATTGCTGGGCTAAAAAAATCATCAAGATACTTTTCTACTTTTTCTTGATGTGATAGTTAACTTTGTTCAGAAGACATGTCTAAAGTTGCTTATACCACTGTTACTCCAAAGTGAATTTGCTTTAGGAGAGCCATCAGTACAGGTACTGTTTGAGTACATGGGAGGCTTCAGCACACCTTGTGTGCCAATATATTGTCTCCCCATTGCCTGCCACTCAGAGACAGAACTAGAGCTGCTCTGGAGCAGCTCATGTAGTCTGAAGTCTTGCACCCCAAGATACTTAATGAGGCATATCCCTTTGTGTAGGTAATACAGAAGGGTAACTGCAATGACTAGTTAGCATTTGGTGGGGATTGGAGAGAAACTTCAATGTGCTTGAAGATAAATACGTGCATATATGTTTTTAAAATCAGGGTCCTTTGTTTTAGCTTTAGTGTAAAGAGATTTTTGTTACCCTGGTATTTTGCAGGTGTTAATTCTTTTCTCTCTCACATTTTTGTTTTCCTTTCTGTTTAGATTGTAAGTAATTGGAGAAGAAGGTTTCTATGTATTTGTATTGGTCCTAGAACAGTGGGGCTTCAATCTGCGGAAGACTACTATAATACAAATAGTAATAATAATAAATGTGCCATGTCTCTAGTGGTCTTCAGAATTGTTACTATTTCTTGTTAATCTTTCTTGCTGGTGTAAATAAGTAGTAATTTTAAGCCCTCCAATCTTACTGAACCCCTCAATCTCTTTTTTTGCAGTCCAAAATGTTCAACTGATAAAGCATAGGTCTCCTGATTCACAGCTGGATGTGCTTTACCCATTCTAGCAGGCTAGTTATGCTTTGTGCTTTTAAATTATTTAGACCTGCCAGATAAGTCTGAATCTGTTTCATCTTAGCCTTGTCTTTTACACAATTTTTTCATCTTACAGTATTTCCATTAGTCATCATGGACATGCTTGTGGGTTGATACAGCCCCCAGTTCACCTCTGGCACTGGAAATTCTGCCTTGGGCCTTCCAAAGCATTGAAAACTCTTCAGGGACCCCCTACTCCTGTAGGCCTACTCAGATTCTCTAGATATTTGGAAAAATAAGCACACACCCTGTTACAATATATGTTGACTCTCCTATAGCCACTGCTTATACAGCCTGTCTGCAGTTGGTTCTGAATTGCATGTTAGAAAAATGAAAGAAATCCTGCATTTGGGAAATTATTTGAAATGTCTTCAGTTTTTAATCAAATCAGTGTCCTGAAATTGTTTGAGGGAAAACTTTGACATGCTATGCACAAGATTAGCCCCAGTCTATTTTCCATCACTCATAATGCCACTAGCGCTCAAAATAAAAGATATTTACACTGGAGTAAAATGAAAATAGCTTCTCATCCTTTTACTTGTTCCTCTGAACCCATTGCCAAATCTGTGACATACTATGAACAGAATTTCATGGCATCATACAGTGAAGTCATAGAAACAAGACGGTAGGTTTAATGTAAAATGAAGGAGAAGGTGGAGTTGGGTTTATAGACAATTATATCATCTTACAACTGAAATGTCTTAAATAAAAACAGGGGCAGGCCAGATCATAGACTTTACTAAGACATGTTTATACCACTGTGGTTCATTTGAGGAGGAACATGTTGGTGCAAGGGAGACATAAAACTTCCCTAAATAAGCAGTTGAAGATTTTTGACTCAACGGGCAGGAAACATCAGGCAGATTAGCTTTCAGAAGTGTGCTGGCTAGTTCAGTTGCTCCTGAGGCTGCTGTGAATTGTATGAAAGTGCTAAGTGGACTGTGGCTAACCTAAACATTGAAAAAGCTCCACAATTACATCAAGTCATTTTTGCCTCTTGCTTAATTTAGTGCAGCTTAGTTTAGCTTAGTGGGAAATGGAAAGCTGATGGACAAGTAATATCTTTATATATTAATCTCCTGTCTTAAAAATGTTGTGCTATTATGATGTGGCAATGCCTACTTAAGGCATTACTGATGAAAGAAAGTCAGAGTCAAGAATACAGTTAGTGGTGGCATAAGCATTCTCTTATCATCTGAGAAGAGGAATCTATGCTTGCTGAGGCAGGAAAATTTCTTGAAAACTTTTTTCCAGATAGACATTTTATTGGTTGAGTGGAGAACTACTTTATGTTCAGAGCAACAGGAGATTTTAGAGACTGGTAACAAATGGGAAAATCTTATCTTCTCATCCTCTGACTTTTGAGAACTCCCTGCCAGGTGTCCTCCCAGCCTGGCCTGGAGCACAGTCTCAGTCTCTGTGCTGTTATTGAAATAGTGTTTTGTGGGATGGCAGGATGAGTTCCAGCTGAGTATGAGGAAGGTGGGGGAAGATAACCAACATGTACATGTGAGATTTTGTCATCCTCATTTCCTTTGCAGTAAAAATCTAGTGACTGCAAAGAGGATCTACTTTTGCTCTCTTTGTCCCTCCTACTCTCCTGATTATGACAATTCTGATCCAGGTCCAGATTTCATTCTGCGTCCTCTGCCCCCATACACTTTCCCACTGATCACTCAAGGCAGGCTACTTGTTGGGCACAGTATTTAAGCAGAAGGCAGGGGTGGGCCAAATACATCCCACCAGGCCATTTATCCAGCCCACAGGGCACCTAAAAAGTTTAGAAAATTAATATTTATCTGCTCCTGGCTGCCTGTCAAAGATGACAGGAGCCAAGGACAGTAGGACCCAGGGGAAGCCAGAAGGACCCAGGAGCAAGGCTGGCCTGGCCTTGCCCCACCCCCACCCCCAGCCCCCTCCTACCCCTACCACCCCTAACCAGAAGTCTCTGCCTGTGTCTATTTCAATACTTCCCTGCATACCAGCTGTCCTTCACCACCATGTGCCCCCCCAACCCGCATCACTGGACCACAGGAGCACAGGGCCCATGCTGGTATCCTGGGGTTGTGGGTGTGTGTGTGTAGTGAGGGAGGGGGAGAGAAAGACAGAGACAGCAGTGAGGTAAGGAGAGAGAGAGTGTGTTCATGTGTAGTGAGGGAGGCACAGAGTATGTGTAGTGAGGGAGGCAAAGTGTATGTGTTTGTGTGTGTGTGTGTAAAGGAGGCAAAGAGTGTGTGTGCAATGATAGAGGGAAGGAGAGGGAGCCCTTGCACTGCCATACATGAAGACCCAACACCCACACCCCCCAACCACCCTCCCCCCCACACATCCCCCACAAACTCCATACCTACCCACACCCCACATATCCACCCCCCAACATGCTCCTTCACCCCACATACCTATCCACGCCCCCACAAAGCCCCTACCCACATACCCACACACCCACAGGGCCCCACAGACCGATACATATCACCAATGTCCGCCAAGCCCCCAGTATACAAGAGTAAGACTTCATTTTAAGCTATTGTGCAATCACACCTATGTACACTACACAAACACATGTAGATCAGGACAAAAATATTTTTTGAAATCAAATTAATGAATGTTGTAGATGTTCAATTTTTAGAATATAATTTCATATTTTTCTGGTTCTGAGATGGCAAAACCCCTTGCTGAAAGAAGTATTTCTGGGGGCAAGGGGAGGGACTTCTGGTGGCAGAGGTCAGGGGTGGGACTTCTGGTCCCCAGATGGAGACTAGGAGGCCAGGGCACCTGTCAAGGGGCAGGGGTACCCTCGACAGGTTGCCAAAACTTATTAAGCATCCCTCCACTCAAAATAATTGCCTGCCCCTGGCCTACAGACTAAGTTCTGCTCTCATTTACCTTGGTTGAAACCTGTGGACTTTAATAAGGCTGGAAGAAACTAATCAGAGCAAATTCTGGCCTATCATATATTTTGTCTATTATAAGAACATATATCTCTCAAGATACTAACATGGAACATCTGAAGAAATAAACAAAGCACCCACAAAAAATCAACACTTGAAATGGAAGGTGGATTGGAGGTTCTAGTCTATCTTGCTTGGATAATCTGAATTTTTCAACACAAACAGTATTCTCACGCATTATATGAACTTAAGAACCAAAGCTTGCTGTTTCTCTGTTTTTCCTCAACTTTATTTTCAATGTCTTGGTTTTCTAAAATTCAGTGGATTTTTCAAAATAAAAGATGATTATCAAAACCAGAGGATTTAATGTGCCCAAGGTCAGCATAACAGTTAAATACTAAATATTCTTCTTGCATTTTTTTTCCCAGTGGTACAACAGGCAATGCACCACATTGCCCC
This sequence comes from Alligator mississippiensis, assembly GCF_030867095.1. Taxonomy (NCBI): domain Eukaryota; kingdom Metazoa; phylum Chordata; order Crocodylia; family Alligatoridae; genus Alligator; species Alligator mississippiensis. The sequence continues at coordinate 50,865,965 of NC_081827.1, read as the reverse complement.
ACTTGCAATTTTCCAGACTGGACTAAAGGATCACCTACCCTTCCCTTTCTCTGTTAGCTAAATACAGATAATTTTTTGGTCAGACCATGTGACTGACTGGCCTAGGGCCCTAACTGGCACTTTGATGAGTCAGAAGGTTGGAACCTTCTTGAACACACACAAATCATAGATTCATAGATTGTTACGGACCAGAAGGGACCCCGCAGATCATCGGGTCCAGCCCCTGCACTCTAGGCAGGAAGACAACTGGGGTCAAGTGACCTCAGTGAGGAGACTGTCCAGTCTCCTCTTGAAAACCTCCAGGGTAGGTGACTGTACCACCTCTGGAGGGAGCTTATTCCACGGTCTGGACACCCTAACTGTGAAGGAGTTTTCCCTGGTATTAAGCCTGAAGCAGCCTTCCAAGAGTTTGTACCCATTGGTCCTGGTCCTCCCCAGGGGTGCCCTGGTGAACAGTTGTTCACTGAGCTCCTGATGCACTCCACTGATGTAGCGGTAAGCCATTATCAAGTCTCCTCTCAACCTTCTCTTCTTTAGGTTAAAGAGGCCCAGGTCCCTCAGCCTTTCCTCGTATGGTTTGCCTTGCAAGTCTCTGATCATACGGGTGGCTCTTTTCTAGACCCTCTCAAGTTTTTCCATGTTCTTGCGGCACCCAGAACTGGACACAGGTCTTCAATTGTGGTCTCACCAGTGCTGAGTACAGAGGGAGTATCACTTCCTTAGTTTTACATGAGATGCATTGGTTGATGTATGCCAGCGTGTATTTTGCCCTGCTGGCTGCTGCATCGCATTGATGGCTCATATTCATGCGATGGTCAATCATTACCCCTAGGTCCCTTTTGTCCATAGTGCAGGTCAAGCTGTCACCACTAACCCTGTATGTATGTAAAGGGTTGTTTTCCCCCAGATAGAGCACCTTACACTTGGAAGTGTTATCTTCATCTGGTTCCAGTCTGCCCAACTCTCTAGTCTGTCCAGGTCTACCTGTATCTGCAACCTATCTTCTAGAATGACACACACTGCCCCATAACTTGGTGTCATCTGTGAACTTGGCCAGTGAGCTTTTCACTCCCCCATCCAAATTATTGATAAAGATATGAAAAGCAGTGGTCCAAGCACGGACCCCTAAGGGACACCACTGGCCACTTTGTGCCAGGTTGACACAGATGCACTCATGAGAACTCTCTGGATCCTACCCTGTAGTCAGTTTCCCACCCACTGAACCATTGAGCAGCTGAGCCCACAATCTTTCAGTTTTCCCACAAGGATATCATGAGATACTAGAGCAAAAGCCTTTTGGAAGTCCAGGTATATAATGTCTACCTCGTCTCCCATGTCCAGGTGGCCAGAGACCTGGTTGTAGAAGGAGATGAGATTGGTAAGACAAGACCTACCAATGACAAAGCCATGCTGGCTGTCCTTCAGAATCTTAACTTCCGCGAGCGTATGGCACATAGATTCTTTAATGAGTTTTTCCAGGATTTTTCCTGGGATAGAGTTTAGGCTGATTGGCCTATAGTTGTCTGGTTCCTCCCTCTTCCCCTTCTTGAAGATGGGCACAATGTTGGCACTCTTCCAATCCTCAGGGATCTCCCCTGTGCACCACAAATTCTGAAAGCTTTGCCAGGGGTTCCACAATGACCTCAGCCAGCTCCTTCAGCACTCTCGGATGAAGTCCATCCAGTCCTGCTGACTTATAAATGTCTAGCTTTTCTAGTTGGTATTGCATCCACTCAGCATCCACAGTGGGGTGGCTGTCGTTCCTGGTATGCCCTCTGTGAGCCTTATCACACTTGTCTTTCCCCTTGGTCTGGTAAAATACCAAAGCAAAGTGGGCATTCAGGAGTTCAGTTTTTTTCTGAATGTCGGTTACCAGTTGTCCTGAGATGTTAAGCAGGTGTCCCACACTTTCTTTTGTTTTCCTTCTACTGCTTATATACCTAAAGAGTAGCCATGGGAGTCAAGGACTTCTTATTGTCCTTGACTCCCATGGCTAACCTAAACTCAGTCGCTGCCTTGGTTTTCCTGATCATTTCCCTACAAGTACTGACCACTAAAGTATAGTCCTCCTTGAGGATCGTCCCTAGCTTCCACTGTGCATACACCTCTTTTTTCTTTTTTAAGAGGACCACAATGTCCCTATTAAACCAGGAGGGCTTGCTAGCCCTTCTGCTACCTTTTCTCTTTGCAGGAATGATTTTCTTTTGTGCTTTGAGGATTGTATCCTTGAGCTATGACCACTCTTTGTGCACCCCATTTGCCTTCACTTCCTGGTCCCTCATCACCTCCCCTATTAATGTTCTGAGCCTGTTGAAGTCAGCATTTTTGAAGTCCAGGACTTCAAGTCCGCTGGTTGATTTGTTGACTTTGTGGTGGACAGTGAACCTGATAATTTCATGGTCTCTTTCACCTCGGTTACCCTCAATGTTCAAGCCACACACCAGATCATCTTCCTTGGCCAAGACCAAGTCTAGGAGAGTGTTACTTCTGGTTGGCCCTTGCACTTCCTGGGTCAGAAAGAGCTCCTCAGTCACAGTCAAGAAACTGTGTGAATGATCTGACCTAGCTAATACTTAACCAATCTGACCTGACTCAGTCTATGTCAGGGTAATTGAAGTCACCCATGACAACCAAGTCCCTTGCATGTGCGGCCTCCGTCAGTTCTCAAGAGAACTCCAAATCCAGCTTCTTCCCTTGGTTTGGTGGCCTGTAGTAAATGCCTACAGTTAGGTTTCTCTCACCTGCCCACCTCCCACCCATAGTTTGACCCAGAGGGTTTCAAGCTGTTTATCTTTGGAGACAATGTCAGCCTCCAGAGAGGTGTACTGCTCTCTCACATAAAGAGCTACTCCTTTGCATTTTCTCCCTATTCTGTCCCTTCTGTGCAGGGTGTAGCCCTCTATGGCTATGCTACAATCATGCAAGGACTCCCACCAGGTCTCTGTGATCCCTACCAGGTCATATTGCCCATTAGAGAGCAGGATAGCTACCTCTTCCTGCTTGTTCCTCATGCTTTTGGCATTGGTGTACAGGCAGCTGAGGCCCCCAACTGACATCCTTGATTGCCTGAAATGCTGTGGGAGAACTGTTTGGTTAGCATCTTCAAAAAGAGTTGTGTTAGTATCCTTCACAAAGAGTTTTCCTGTGTGCCAGTCCCCGGGCATGATCCACTTGGAGTTTCCCCATCCCCCAGCAAAGTCATTTTGAAGCCTTGTCCAGTAGATCAGCCATCCTGGCTGAGAACAGGGCCTTACCTCGCCATGTGAGGTGAATACCATCTCATCCTAGGAGTCCTCTCTCTCTGAAGTGCATGCTGTGGGAAAGAAACTGAACCCCTCGCGGTAACACCACCATCTGAGGTGTCTGTTAACCTCTTCATGCAGCCTTCCCTCCTGGGTCTGTGGCCAGTTGAAACAGTGTTAGGCCCTTGTCTCCTCTCCAGCAGCACCAGTGAGAGTTCAGAAAGCACTTCAGGACAGAGACGCTTGCCACTGAAAATGACAAACACCCTCTCTCTCTACTCCCCACCAGAGCAACAGAACAGGGTTACTTGGGATAGTAAAGTTTTAGGGCCCCTGTTCTTTCCTCAACACTAACTTGTAAGATTATACTTGTAATAAGCAACATATGGAATAGCTGGCTCCTGGAACAGTGCATCAGCAACAAGAGCCGCAAGTAGCAGATTCTGCCATAGTTCAATGGTAGAACTGTCTTTGCAGCTTCCTGGCAAATTATCTCAGCTGGGTTTCTCCTGTCAGAGAGCAAGGTATTTGGGGGGGGGGTAGGGGCAGAGCTGCAGCAGTCTCCTGTTCTACAGTGGCTCCCTAGAATCCTGATAAGTAATTTAGAGCTTTGTTGAAAAGACTTTTACAGACTAGAGAGGGTTAAGGGTGTTTCATAGGTAGGCCAATGGTTTCAGTTTTCCAGAGCTGGTTTAGCAAAAATTGATTAAGCTGTGGTTTAAGAACAGAAGGATTAGCTACAGATTAGCATCAGCTACTACCATTTGTAGTAAGATGTATGTATTCCCTTTGCTATTGATGTGTTTTCTAGGGAATATTATCTGTTATTAAAGTGTGACCTTTGTGTCACTGCATTCACTAGAATGAGGTATTTTGCTGGGCGTTTCCCCAGTCAAATGATATTAGCTGTTAACTTGAGAAAACACAGTGTAACAGCTTTTACTCCTCTTGTGCACCTGGCATGACTGGTGTTCTTAATTAGTTTTGCTCCATATCTGTTTCCCTCTTTCACTTTTTTTACAGCTGTATTCTTCTTGTGTGTGCATTGACAAATCTGTAGAGGGCTCAGCTGCTCCTCTATATGCATGTGTAATAAAATACAAAAGAAAGAGAGGAAATTTGCCACATTTGGTTTTGGATCTAGGTCCATTCTCCTCAACCTGAGGCTGTTTGGATCTGCAGTTTTGTTTGACCTATTGCAGAGAAATGGAATACCCAAAGAATCCAGATTGTGAATTTTCACCACAACTTTGTTTGTGGTTTCAGTAATGGTGATTTTCACATTGTGGATTCTTGCTTGACCTGTCTCTAGGTTTAAATTAATCTTTAGCCTGATCTATGTTAGTCACCCAGATGACTCCTCTTTTTCCTTTACTTTAATGTATTAGGCCTTTCATTGGCATGAGGGAGAAAGGAGATGGGCTTTCAAATGTCAATCAATCTCTGTCTTTATTATCCACGCATACCTTACAGCTTGTACTCTGCCTGCAATCCAAAACTGAACAAAAAAAAATCAGATTAAAAAGTCTATTCTTCTACAAGGAAAAAAGGCAACTTCACAAAATTGAAAATAACACAGTTGAAGAGTTGCCCTGTGAGACGTGGCTGTTGACTTGGTGTATCTGTGGTTTGTAGTGGCAGGTATAAAGAGGAAGGGATGGAAATGAAAGGGATTTCTGGTGTTCATGAAAAGTTTCAGGAGTGAGTAGTGTGAGAAAAGTTGCCCAGAAACCTTCAAGGGAGAGATGCCCATCATAGTTATGAAGTAGGCTTATTAATCAAACTTATCTCATGCAGATCAGACAGGCATTCTTAGTTTGCAGTTTTCAAGGTGAATTATTTTGACTGTTTTATTTGTTTTTGTTATTTCTAATCAATTTAAGCAAAGATTTTTGTCTGAGGATTATTATTGTCAAATGAAAACAAAATATTACCTAGCTGGCTCTAGATGAGATTGAACATTTTCCATTTGTAAAACTATGGTGAAATAAATGTTTATAATTTAATACTCTGTTGCCCATAAACTAACAAACACAACTACAGTATTTCAAAGTTTATTGCTCCAGAAGGGCTGGGATAAAAGGCCATATGTTTCTAACTCAGTCTCGTCAGACCAATAAATGTAATGTTGTTCTGCTTATTCACAGCAGAGAGATTCAACTATATAACCATGTCAGTTTACTGCAGAAACCCTTACACACCTTTATCCTTGGAGATACTTGCTTTTGTTTCTATAATGCTAATGTCTTCTTTCTTAAAATATTTAAAGAGGATTACTATAGCTGGCTGGCACTTCCTTTGAATGCCAAAGTCTACTAAGCCTTTTTAAATATTCTGCATTGGGCATTATTCATTTAGTTTTTAATTATTAGCATTTATATCTGTTTTTATATCTTTTGCATATCACTCAACTGTTCAAAGGAAGTATTCCCACACTGCTGGTCTGAAGAGCTTCTGTTTGAAGGCACAAGCAGCAAGGGGAATCCTTCCATGTACTGTTTGTAGCCAATCCAAATAGTTGGCAATTGGCTACTGTCAGTGTACATTAAACTAATACTATTTTGGAGTCATTTTATCTGTGATCATAAAATAATGAGCTCAAAAAGATTACTTCAGTGTCTTTCTAACAAATTATTCTCAGTTTTCTCTGTCTATTATTGTACACTATTTTTTTCTTCATCTTATATGTTTTTTTCCTTCATATAATTCCCCTTTACTCGTTAATGTTCTGTCTACATTTCATTTCTATGGCTTCTATTAGTGCAATGACTGGTATTTTCCTGTAGACGATGCTAGAGAAATGGGGTGCAAAATTCTCAAACATGACTGGTGGAATAACAGTCACTGAACAATAAATTTGATGAATTTGGTAACATTTAAAAAAAAAATCTCTGCATTCTCTTATTCCATTACTCTACCTTCTAGAGCTGGGTGGATATATACAAGTTTGACAAAAATTAAAATACTGGGAAATAATTTCCCATTATTCACCAGTTCAAGGCTCAATATTATAAATTATACTTCAGACAATATTGTTATTACTTTAGGTCTTATTGCTGCACTCTTTCCATGCACTGTTAAATGTAAGAGGACCAAATCTTTGCCTAATATTAAGTCACCCATTTGCTAGTGCATGCCATGCTTTTATTCAACCAGGGCAGCTCTTGCACTCTTTAATGGACACATTACTTTTGTGCTCATTTTTCTCCTGTTTGAGTTCTCATTTTGCTTTAGCTCTTCTCTTCTGCCTATTCGGTAAAACTGTGGATTTTGTACTTTTCTCTACACAGGGGAGAAGTTCTGACCAGCAATCTCTGAGTGTGAAGAATATTAAGAGCATTTCATGAGGATGTGGTAGCCCCTGAGTTTGTGCCCTGAATATAGGAAAGTGTAATCTGCTCAGTTTCTATGGGCCTGTGTGAAATGGGGTGGTGGATACTACATCTTGTCCTATTCTATGCTCTTCTCCTCTGTGTTTCATTTCTTCTTCCCCACACTTCAGCCCTATACCTGCATAAGAGCCACCACAGTCTGGCCTCTTAGGCCTCATCCAGACAAGTAGTGCTGTGCAGTTGTTCTCCATGCTGCAAGGAAGCAGTGCAGAGGGTTTTTCTGACCCCCAGATATATCCTACCACCCCCCCTACCATCCCTTGGGTAACAATGCACAGCAGAGCACACGTAGCACAGGTGTTCCCAAGGGGCAACTAGCAGTGGTGTAAAGTATGCCACTGCTAGTTGTTCCCGGGGAACCAAACGTCCACACCATGTGTGGACACAGCCTTAGGGCGCATCCTTTTGAATCTTTTGTATGTAACAGATTACATTCTCAGTGCCCCTTTGAATGGTGAAATCCATGAATAAGGCACTGCGTTCATGAACACAGTGCCCCTGGAGGCTGGGGGCAGGCCTGGCTCTGGAAGCGATGGCAGGAGTGCCATGGTGGGAACCTGGCTGTGTTGGTGGGAGCCTGGTGGCAGTAAGCACAAAACTCCTGAGGAGCTCCCGTAAGTGTATAAAGTGTATTTAAAATGTGGGTTCGGCATTCGCGAATATTTGAAACCGCAAATGCCGAACCCACAAATAGCGAGGGTTTCCTGTAGTCCCATGCAATTTTTTAAAATTTGCGCCCCAAAAACTGGGGCCATTGTCAGACATAACCCTATGTAGAATTCCATGTCTGGAAAAGATTGATTTAACATGCAGTTATAGTCTGCTGTACAGTCATGTCATCTAATAAAGCAACTTCAGGATAGTGAGAAAAATAATCTAAAACCAACAGATAATCTTTGCCAGCTAATGTAAACAAATCAATTCCCACTTTGTACCATTCCTCTTAAATATCATTGTCTATCCACGTTGGTTCCTTATTCTTAGGCTGGTATTTCTGGCATGTGACACATTTCTGTACAACATTTTCTATCTGACTATTCATGACTGGCCAATATAATACTTCCTTGTCCTTCCTTTTGCATTTTCAATGCCCAGATAACCCTCATGTATTGTTTTAATCATCTGTTTGATGCTTTAGATATTTGTAGACGTCCATGTGTTTTTCTAGCCGGACATATACTTCTCATGGCATGGTATCCTACTCCCTTGCCCTTATGAACGGACAGTTTGACCTGATAGCCTGGATGCTATGGTGTCCGATGCTCTCTTCTGCCATGTCTTGATGTTTACTTTTGTATTGAGAGGGAGGAAGGTCTTATGTTTCCTTGCACCGCCACTCAGCTAGGTCAGGCAATGTATCCAGGGGCTCCACCTTCCTTACACCCCACCCTAGCACCAACCCAATGTTGTGGTCACAGTCAGGTAAGTAGGTCCAGCTGTTTTTCTGCAGTGTCATTTCCAAATGTCTAGAGTACCCAGTTTAAGCCTGGAGCCTGTAAAATAAAAAAAGTCTCAATGCACCAGGTTATGTTAAATGCAAAACAAAACCTCCACCTTCAAATAAGGAACACTTCCCTTGTATCACATGATATCTTTGCTCTATGACTCATAGAAAATGCATGGGGTCATGAGAAGGGCTCATCTCTCACTTCCTCTTTCACTCATGGTTACATGCTCTCTCTCTCTCTCTCTTTCAACAGGGTCACCGCTGTCTGGATACCAGCTGCCATTTTGGTTCTTCAATGGTGACTCTCCAGGTAAGTCAGCAGGCTCCTCCAAGCCTCTATTTGTGGGACTCAGCCTTGGTTCCCACCATTTGCCCTTTCTGGGGCAAGTTTTGCCTGGATGCTGATTTATTTGTTGTCCATGCTGCCTTTATACTGACATCTGGGCTTCACCCAGCCAATCGGAGACAGCACACACTGGCAAACCATGCCAGGGCCAGGGTCAGGGCCAGAGCCAGGGCTTCTCTCCACAGTGCCAGTGTCAGATGTGCCGACACGTCTCACTTCCAGGGATTCACCGGCACTTCTCATTCATCTTTGTCCGTGGCAGCCAGTCTCTCACTGCCACAGTACTAGCATCTTGTGACCCTTGAACAAAACACCATCAACCACTAAGAGCTCTGCTTTAAACTGAAAATATGAACTTAGTATATAATGGCCAGGCTGTCCATTGGTCATGGCTTTCATAACCTTCTGCAGTGTGTCATTCTTTGTTGTAGCCACTACAAAGTTTTGCCACATCTCATCTGATACTAAGTAATATTTTTTTATCCCATTTACATGCACAATGTAAGATTCTATTTCAGCATCATTAACAGTGTTGCCAACTGCCCTAGACAAGGTATCTGCAATCACTAGGTCTTTGCCTGGTTTATATTCTAATCTCAAATCATATAATTGTAAGTGAAAAAAAATCTCTGTATTCTGGAAAGTATATTAGCTAGCCCCTTTCTTGCAATGGTGACCAGAGGTTTGTGGTCAGTTTCTGGTACAACCGGTCTTCCGTAAATAAAAACATGATATTTTTTGCACCCATGCACTAGAGCTAAAGCCTCCTTCTCTATCTGTGCATATAGATATTCTGTATCTGTGAGGGCTCTGAATGCATATGCCACTGGTCTCCAGTGATCACCACACTTTTACAATATGGTTGCCCCAATATCCTCTTTTGAAGCATCTGTGGACAATTTGGTTTCTCTTTTACTGTCAAAAGCTGAGGACTGGAGCTGTTTCAATAAATGTTTTTAACTTTGCAACTTCTTTGTCCATGTTGGCATCCTATGTCCACTGAGTATTCTTGTTTAGTAGTGCTGTTTGCTGGTGTGCTCTGTAAGGTTTTCTATATACCTGCCTATATAGGTGACCATTCCCAGGAACTCCTGTACTCCTTCCTTATCTTGTGGGGGTGGCATGTTTAATATTGCCTTTATTCTCTCAGGATCTATTTGCACCCCATTTTCTGATATCTGTTCCCCCAACTAGGTGATTTCTTTAATTCTGAATTTGCATTTCTGCTTATTAAGTTTCAGCCCTGCCACCCTCACCCTGTTGAGGGCTTTCTGTAGCCTCAAATCATGTTCCTCTTTGTTTTTTTCCCATACAAAGGTGTCATCAGTGTACACCTTGACACCAGCTACTCCATCAAAGATTTCCTGCACTTTCCTGTGAAAGATTTCAGGTGCTGATTTGAGGCCAAATGGGAGCCTGCAAAAGCAATATCTCCCAAAGGGCATATTAAAAGTGCATAGCCTTGAGCTGTTTTCATCTAAAGGAACCTGCCAAAATCCCAAGGATGCGTCCAGAATTGAAAAATATTTAGCACCAGCCATTTCACTAAATATATCCTCTCTCATAGGCAATGGAAAGTGCTCTTTTTTATGTATTTATTGAGCTCTTTTGGATCTAAGCATAATCTTATTGTCTCATTTTTCTTTTCTATAATTACTAACAAAGGTACCCATTCAGTAGGTTCTTCTATTTTTTCAATTATTTTCAATGCCACCAATTGATTCAGCTCTTCTTTTAGTCTCCTTTTGATGGCTAAAGGAACCTTTCTTGGGGCATGAATGACTAGATAATTGGGTTCTGCCAACTCAATTTTATACTCAGTTTCAAATTTACCCAATGTCCTCAAAAACATCAGAATATTGGTCTTCTATAAGTGTGTCCTTGGTATTTGTTACCATATATACTCTCCTAATTAAACCCAAATCTTGGCAGATTTTTAGCTCCGGTATTGTCATAGTATTCCCTATGGCTATTACAAAAGTTATCAATTCAATTTGATCCTTAACTTTTACTTCTAGTTCACATACTCCTTTGGTGGGAATCATCTTCCCAGTGTAAGCTTTTAGTTTTACATTCTTACCCATGATCCAGTTTGGTTTCTGTTTTAACTTATTAACAATTAGTTCTGGAAGCACATTTACTTGTGCACCTGTGTTGATTTTTTATTTAATGACCCTACCATTACCTTCCAGTGCAACAGGCGAGTCATCTCCTGTCTCTGCACCGACATTCCCCACATAGAATACCTCCTCTGTGCTTTCATCAGTGTTGTCTTGTTATATTGCTTTGATGTCTTCTGTGTGTTTGCTGCTCCTGGTTTCAGACTCTGGCAAAATGGTTATATCGTTTGCCTGCATTACACCATTTTCCTAATGCAGGGCATTGCCTGTTTGAATGCTTGGTTTCACATTTCTTGCAACTTGGTGCTCTTTCACCTGTAACCTCATTCCTTGGGCTATCTGTGAATCTTCCTGCTCTCCTTGCTTGCTTTCTGCTTTCTCCTTGATTGTCCTTTTGCTTGCTGTTTACTTGGTCTACTTGCTGTTTCTGATTTTCCTTCCATTATTTGTGGACTATGGAGAGTAACTTCTGCTGCCTGGCACACTCTCACTGCTTTGTATAAGGTCAAATTCACATCCTCCAGGAGGGTCTGCCCTGCCCCCAGTTTCAAATCTTCAATTCCTATTAAAATCTGATCCTTTATGTTAGATTCACTAAGCTGCCTGAAGTTGCAGTCCTGGCTCATCACCTATAGGTCTGTTAGGAATTCTTTAATGGATTTATCCTATTTTTGCACTCTTTTGTGAAACATTACCTCTCAAATGTCTAACTTGTTTTTGGTATGCAGTATTCTGCAAATTTCTGTAACACAGTCACATAGCTTTTTCTCTCATCTTGGTTTAGCTGCATGCTATTAAAGACATCAACAGCTTCAGGTCTGGCTATATTCAGGCATATGGCTATTTTTTGCTCATCTTCCTTTGCTGCATACCTTGTTGCTTGCATGTATGTGTAAAAACTTTGTTTAATTTTTTTCCATGATTCAGCAGCTTTATCTGAGAGGTTCAGCTCCTTAGAGGTTTTCAGATACTCCATCTCTTCAGTAGTTTCTTATCTTCCCCTTCACTTTCTTTGTACCCCACTCCTGGTACCATGCAAAAGAAGTACACCTTCTTGATAAAAGCAAATCTTGTTTATTATCTTCATGAAAGACTCTAGCACTGTTTTGCAGACAAAGCTTTACAACAACAAGCAGTTCTCTCTATCAGCTCTCTACCAGTCTCAGCCAGTTCTGAATCCCAAAACAAATTGTTTTCTTAGGGTAGGGACAGAAGTTACACTTAAACTGGTTTAAGTAATCAGAAACTGGTTTAAACCTGTAACAGAACAGAAGTTCAGTGCACATAAACCAGTTTCAAGATGGCTGAAACTGGTTTAAGATAAATCTGGTTGAATATAGTGTCAGACTTAACTGATTTGGGTCAAACTGGTTTATGAAACTTCTGTCCCAGACCCCTTCCTGGTTCAAGTTAAATCACAGTCCCCCAACATGCTTTCCAACCCTGTGCTGTGCTGTGCTATCTGCTCCAGCAGAGAAGATTTGTGGGGTGGGAAGAGAGGGGAGGGAGAGAGGCAGGGACTGCCTCCTGCCCTGGCAAACCCTGGCTGGAGTCTGGAGCCAGGGAAGGGGATTAAATCCCGCTTCCCCTGGTTAAACCCCACTTCCCTGAGTACAGAGCTGTCTTGCCCTGCTAAAGTTACTGAAAGTTATTGCTGGCTGCGACTGGACTACAAATCCCAGAGGCATCTGGAAGTAAGAAGAGGAAGTGATGAGCAATCCTGCAGAGTCCTGTTTCTGTGATGCTGGGCTGCAAATCCCAGAGACCTTGCGGGCAGCAGGAAGAGGAAGCGAACACATAGCCCACGCTGTCTATGTGCCATAGAGCTGTGTTGTAGGGCCGTCTGCTTCTGGCCTGAGCCACTGCAGGCATGTGGCTGCATTTCCTGAATCAATGGTAAGTGTGTCCCCAGTTGTTTCTTAGTGTAATCTTTGCAGCTTAGACTAACCTGCAAAGACTGAATCAATTCAGCCTTGGGCTTTTTGACTGTCTGTACTTAGCCTTAAAGAGACAATATACTATTCCCACAGGAGCCACACTCTAGTTGCTGGCCAGGCTCCACGCATTGGATCACTGCCGCTGGAGCCCCAGGAAGCCCCCAGGATCCCAGGTAAGGCTGCTGGGGTCAGCCTACATGCTGTCCCCAGCCTCCCTTACCCCACCCAGGGCAACTTGACATGCATCAGAGCATGCAATGAGCATTCCCTGAGAACAAGTAGCAGCAGCACAACTATGTGCTGATGCTATTTGTCCCTGGGAACTGCATGTGCACACTCATCTAAAAACAATTCTTTTTATGTTAATTCTTTTTTAAGTTAATAATTTGACAAGTGTAGAGTGGGAATGGGTGGGTGAACAGTGCTCAAAATGCTGTGGAAGCAGCATATACATACACAAAGAAAGGCCTGTTAGGCCAATGTTAGGGGGGGAGCCTATTCTTCTGCTTCTCTTCTGTGGTTGTTTGGAAGTCCTCGTGCTTCTGAAGCTTGCTATCCAATGCTTTTCAGAAATCCAGCTGTAACTTTGTGTTGTGTAAAATCCCTCTCTCGCCCCAAAACAGACTGTCTTATGAACTAAATACGGAATGCTCATGTCCCCAACCCAATGACAACCTGAGTTGTCATCCGGTTGGGGACATATCAACCTGGGTTGATATTCCCAACAGTGATGGCTGCTCCCTTTCCTTGTGTGGAAGTCTGAGTCACTGAATGTGCAAACTTACAGATAGAAGAGTCCTTATCTCAGAGCTTGTCTACACAGAGGAGTTTGTGTGCAGTAAACTAAAGTGAATCTGCAATGTGCTAACTATTCTGCATAGACTTCCCATGTGGACAGTCATAGTGCACATTAAATGTGCCTTCATGTGAGGTTGCTTATGCTTGTTTGAAAGTAGTTAAAGTGCTCCATGTGAAATCAGAGCATTCTGTGTTTAAAATATTTGCAACACCTTAGTAGCATTCTATCACCAGAGTCCTTCAGTGAAGGAGCAATATATGCTACCAGGAGTCTTTCTGTTGGCATCATTATTGTTTAAGGGAACAGTATAAGCAAATCCAAAAAAAGTGTTAATTTGCTGGGATAGATGTGTTGAGTAGGGGCCTAACCTAGTATGTAAGCAGAACTTGATAGTGTAAACCAAACTCGGATTTTTACTGTACTCTAAATTGATCAGCTTTAAAAAAACTTAAGCCTGGATAGCTGACCCATCTGACATGGGAGGGTTTTTTTATGAGGCTGCAGATAATCTGCAGAGAAAATTGAAAAATAAGACACTTCACTCAGATGTATGGAGAAGGGGAAAAAAAACCTAAAAGAGCAGTAGGACTGGAATTTACATGAAACTGTAATCATCAGTGGCTTTGATTTTACACTATTTGCATTTGGGTATTCTTGGTACATAATCATAACATTTGTTTGACTGCAATAAAAATTTAAATCCTTTGACATATGCCAATTAAAATGAACCCAAGTTATAGCAAATACTAGGACCTTTTGCTTCTTATGTGACTTGGTGGGGGGGGGGGGGGCATTCTTTGTCTTCACTACAGTTAGCTCAGACCACATGTGCAGACATCTTGTAGATTATTTTTCTTATGAAAAGTTTTACTTAGATGCTGTTTCCACTGTTACTTTTTCACTTTTATCTTCACTATGATATCTCAGTAGCTATTTCCGATGTCTTCATAACTTAGCGACAGATGACATAACATCTGTGGCATCTCTTAAAAGAGAAAATCAAAATAGGTTAAAACATCCTAGATTAGGAGAACATGTTGACACTGTTAAAAATGGTTGGATTCTTAAACCCTTTTGTCAGAACACGCAATTAATACTTAAAAATCAAGCATTTCATTAAGTGTTTTTCTGGATTGAGGCTACTGAGAGGGAGATCGAGTTGTTTGTATGTGGCAGAGGCAGCAAGGAGTGGTATCTCTTTAAGAATCAGTTTTTATTCATTTTGTTTCAGTCCCAGAATCTTCTGAAAGTACCATATAGCAATGAGGGCAGGCTACCTAGCACTGCTAATAGGAAAGCAGCTTACTGGTCAGGGTTGCCAACTGTCTGTAAATTTAAGGACAGTCATAAGAAAAAAAAGCTAAAAAAAGTGTCCATAAAGTCCATAAAAAAGAGGAGCTATCTGTTAAAACAACAAAACAAAACAAAAAAACCCACCCAAGTAATTGTGAACTTGATTGAAGATCTGTTACCTAAGTGAGGCTGGATATTGAAGAACAGATACAATGAAGCATTGCCAACTGGTGTATGAGTAAGAGTGTGGCTCAGGTACCTGCAGGTACCTCTCCATCAAGGTTTTATGGCTCTTGGAAGTCTCTGTAGCCCCTTTCCCACCCTTACAGACATGTGCTGCTGCTGCTGTGTCCCATCATTTGCCTGTGACACTGCTCATCTTGCAGGTAGGCAGGCCTGAGCTGAATAGGAATGGGGAAGTGTCTGGAGTGGAGTTGTGGCATTAGGAATGGGGAGAAGTGTTGGGTGGTGGGCTGTGCAAGGGTGGAGGGAGCAGGAGTAAGGCATAGGATGGCTTTGAGGGGGCCATCATGGTTCAGGGTGCTGTTGGGGATATAAGGGTATGGAAGTGAGTAGGGGACCCCTGGGCAGCACAGTGTAAAACTATCCTTACAATCATACAGGGTTGCTAACTCCACATTTTTTTTTTGCTGACTGTACAAACTCTTTACTGACAATCAAACTTTTTTTTTTTTTTTTTTACTATGGTTGGTGTTAAACCCCTAAATGTGAGCCCAGCCCTTGTTACTGGCAGAAGGGTTAGATTTACATTATGTGAAACATGTCAGTAAACACATGACAATAAAATGCTTGGTTGTCAGTTACAAAAATTACAGATTGTTGTTAGAAAAATAATTCTTGGGCTTGCAACCCTATTATGAGTACATCTAGCATTTCAAATTTTATTTTAAAATTATCCTAGAATTCAAAGAATGTTATTAATTTTTATTCAGCCAATGTTCATAGATTCATAGACATAGGGCTGGAAGGGACCTCGAAGACCATCAAGTCCAGCCCCCTGCCCCAGGGGCAGGAAGTCAGCTAGGGTCAAAGGATCCCAGCAAGATAAGCATCCAAATGTTTCTTGAAAGAGTCCAGAGTAGGTGCCTGCACCACTTCTGGAGGGAGTCTGTTCCAGGCCTTGGGGTCTTGGACAGTAAAGAAATGTTTCATTATGTCCTGCCTGAAATGGTCTTGGAAGAGTTTATGACCGTTTGTCCTTGTTCTACCTTGGGGCACTCTGGTGAACAGATATTTTCCCAGATCCTGATGCACACCCCTTATGTACTTATAAGCAGCCTCCAGGTCCCCCCTGAGCCTGCCCTTTTCCAGGCTGAAGAGTCTCATGGCTCTCAGCCTTTCTTCATAAGGCCTGTTCTCTTGCCCTCTGATCATGTGTGTAGCTCTCCTCTGGACTCTCTCAAGCTTCTCGACATTCTTCTTGAATTGTGGAGCCCAGAATTGGATGCAGTAATCCAGCTGTGCCTCACCAAGGCCGAGTACAGTGGAAGGATGACATCCTAATATTTACTTGAGAAGCATCTATGGATGCAAGCCAGAGTTTGGTTAGCTTTACCAGCTGTGACATCGCATTGGTGGCTTATGTTCATCTTGTGGTCAATCATGACCCCCAAGTCTCTTTCAGCAGTGGTGCTAGCAAGCTTAGCACTGCCGAGCCTATAAGCATGCTGCAGGCCTTTTTTCCTGAGGTGGAGTACCTTACATTTATTGATACTGAACATCATCAGGTTTGTATCTGCCCACTTACTAAGTTTATCCAAGTCAGCCTGGATCATTAGCCTGTCCTCAGGTGTGGACGCTATGCCCCAAAGTTTAGTGTTGATGTCAAACTTATCCAGTGTGCTTCTGCCACCAATGTCCACCTTGTTGATAAAGATGTTAAAGAGAACTAGTCCAAGGACAGAGGCTTGCAGGATGCCACTGATCAAGGAACACCATAGTGATTCGCTGCGATTGACCACTACTCTCTGGGTCTGACCTCAGAGCCAATTTCCCAGCCATCGGACTGTGGTGTAGCCGAGGCCACAGTTGGCCAATTTTTCCATGAGGAGGTCATGGGACACCAGATTAAAGGCTTTTTTTAAAGTCCAGATATATGATGTCAATCTCTTCTCCCTTGTCCAGGTGGTATGTCACCTGGTCATAGAAGGAAATGAGATTGGTCAGGCAAGACCTTCCTGTGACAAACCCATGCTGGGTATCCCTCAGGATGTTGCCCTCATCCAGCTTATCCAGAAGGGTCTCTTTGATAATTTTCTCTGGAATCTTACCGGGGATTGAGGTCAAGCTGATTGGCCTGTAATACCCAGGATCTAATTTCCACATTTTCTTGAAGATGGGTACCACATTGGCCTTCTTCCAGTCTTCAGGTGCTTCACCTGAGCGCCATGAGTTTTCAAATATTTTTGCCAATGGTTGGGCTATGACACCTGCCACCTCCTTGAGCACCCTAGGAGGTAACCTGTCAGGACCAGCTGACTTGAAGGTGTCCAGCCTCTTAAGGTGATCAACACCAATGCTGGGTATAAATACGCCCTCACCCTGGCCATCCTGCATCTTGCTAGGCAGGGTGGTCCCAATGGACTGATGAAAGACTGACACAAAGTACCCATTAAGTAGATTGGCCCTTTCTCGGGTGTCGGTTATCAGCTGTCCTGTGTGGTTCAGCAGGGGTCGAATGTTACCCTTGCTTTTTTTCCAACTCCCTACATATCTGAAAAATAACTTTTTGTTTTCCTTCGTGTGGGAAGTCAGATGGAGCTTGGTTGCAGCCTGGCTTTCCTGATCTGCTCCCTACAGATACAGACCAGTGTTGAGTATTCCTCCTTGGTGGTAATTCCAGCCTTCCATCCTTTGTAAGTCTCTCTTTTGAGGCATAGGAGGTCCTCCAGTTCCCTGCTGAGCCAAGAGAGTTGCTGTGTCCTTTTGTTACCCTTCCTTCCGAGATGAGATGGCCATCCCTTGTGCTGTCAGGACCACTCCCTTGAGGAGCAACCACTCCTCTTGGACTCCTCTTTCTGTCGAGTCATGGTCCCTTAGAGCCTCAAAAATGAGCCTCCTGAGCTTGTCAAAGTCAGTTTTCCTGAAGTTGAGGACTTCTGTATTGCTGAATGACTTGCCAGCTTTGTGATGGATAGTAAAGGTGATCAGGTCATGGTCACTATCACCCAGCTTCCCATCAGTTCTTAGGTCACTGACTAGGTCATCCCCTTTGGCCAGTAACAGGTCCAGTAATGCTTTACCTCTTGTTGGTCCATAGACTTCTTGAGTCAGATAGAGCTCGTCCACGCATGTAAGGAAGCTTTGCAACTGATCAGATTTGGATGAGTACTCTTCCTGTGAGATGTCCGGGTAGTTGAAGTCTCCTATGACAACCATGCACTGAGAGCATGCAGTTTCAGCCAGTTCCCTGGAGAATTCCTGGTCCAGCTCTTTTTTCTAGTTAGGAGGTCTGTAGTAGACTCCTACCATGATGTCCCCTGTGCCACATTCCCCATGTATTTTAACCCAGAGAGACTGCAGTCATCCTTGTTGGGTGCCAATGTCAATTTTCAGGGACATGTAGCTGTCCTTGACGTAGAGGGCTACACCCACACCCCTTTTATCTGCACAATCTCACCTGTACAGGGTATAGCCATCTATACCTGTGGCCTAGTCAAAGGTGTCTGTTAGGTAGGCCTATACCTGTGGCCCACCAAGTCTCCATTATCCCTATGAAGTTGTAGTCATTCTTATTTAGCAGGAGGACCAGTTCCTTCTGTCTATTCCCTGAGCTCCTGGCATTGGTGTATAGGCAGGAAAGAGTCCCACTGGGGGCCCTTGCCTTCCCCACAGATCATTCCAGGGCTAGGGTAGGGGTGGGCTCCCTTAAGTGCCTTAGCCTGCTGAATTTACAAAGGTTGCCCAGTGGGCTAGCAGTGGTGATAATCCCCCCAACCCCTGGCGAGCTTAGTTTAAAACCCGGATGAGTAGGTCAGCCAGTCTGGCTGAGAAGAGCCTCCTCCCCAGCGGAGTGAGGTGGAGGCCATTGCACCCCAGCAGACCACTGCCTCTCTCACCAAAGAGAGCAGACTGTGATCGTGGAAGTTGAAGCCTTCACAATGACACCAGTGCCACAGTCTTTGGTTGACTACCTCAACCCATCTTTCCCTCCTCAGCCCATGACCCACAACTGGAAGAAGCAAGGAAAAGATCACCTGTGCCCCTAACCCCTTAATCTCCACTCCCAGAGCCCTGTAATCTCTCATGACCTGGCTGGGATTGCTTCGAGCCATGTTATTTGTGCCCACATGGATAAGGAGCATACGGTAGTGGTCGGGGGGCCAGATAATCTTTGGGATCCTCTCTGCTATGTCCCAGATGCAGGCTCCTGGGAAGTAGCAAACCTCCTGGGCTAGGTGGTTGGGGCAGCAGATTGCCCCCTCAGTCCCCCTCAGGAAGGAGTCTCCCATGACGACCACTTTGCGTTTCATTTTAGGGAGAGTAGGGGTGGGTGATCCTCCCTTGTCTGCAAGAGCTGGCATCTCTGCAGACTCAACTGGGGTTGCAAGAGGTTCTTACCTGTTGCAAAGCCCCATAGGGGAGGGAACCTTGGCGTGGCAGGCCTTGGAGCCCTTGACAACCTTGTTCCAGTCCCCTGGCTGGACAGTATGGGAGATCCCTGAGTCCTCCCTTGCTCTGGAAGGTGACCTTGGTCTGCTCTCCACCTCCAGGGGGTGAAAGGCCCAGCAGTAGGAGTCAATCTCCTACTCCCCATCCCTGATGGCATGCAGCCTCTGGACTGGGGCCTGGAGCTCCTGTATCTGGCACCCCAGGGACTCCAAAGTAGAGCAAACCCCACAAGGGGTGGAGGTCATGCTCCTGGTCTCATGAGCCTGGAAATGTGCCAGGAACCCCCCGCAGCTGAGAGCCAGAGGCTCCATCTGTGTGGAGCCTGGAACCATGGGTTCCATCTGAGTGGAGGCCTCTGAGGTGTCAGAGGGGGAAGCCACAGACTCTGAGGGGACCTTCGGGGTGTGGCATGTGCCCATCTGCATCGTGCCACTGGTTGGCTGGCTACTGATAGGACTAGCGTCCCTAGGGCACACTGCAGGGCCTCAGACCCTCCTGCTTGCCCTCCTGTGCAAACTCCCACACTAACTCGCATGGCAGGCAGACAAGCAAGGCTCCCGTCATGTGGATCCCTAGGGCTGGACCAAGTAGGAGCTGTGGGTGGGGTATGTCCCTCATCGACTCTGATTCAGCTGCCCCGCAGCTGTCTGGGTTTGGGTCCCTCCCTCACTGCCATGGGCCCCACCTACCTCTGGCTGTGCTTGGGGTCTGGGTCAGGGTCCTACTGGGGGATCCTGGGGGTCCCTGGGCTCAACAGGGGTGCAACAGGCTTCTGCCTGTGTGTCTTTTGCCAAAGCCGGGGAAGAACTGCAGCTATGCCATCAGTGGACCCTTTTTAAACTGTGCGCATGCACAGAAGGGCTCACCAATGGCGCTGAGCTACTCTAGGGGCTGGGGAATCCCTACCCATGGAAGAAGGGGATGGGTGAGTGCCCCCCATTCCCCTGTTTCATGCACCAGGTGGGACCAGTCGTGTGGCTTCCTGGGGGCTGGGCCAAGTAGGAGCTGGGGGGGTGTCCCTCCTCGGCTCTGACTCAACTGCTCTGCAGCTGTCTGGGTTGGGGTCCCTCCCTCCCTGCCATGGGCCCCACCTACCTCTGGCTGTACCAGGGGTCCAGGTTAGGGTCCCGCTAGGGGGTCCTGGGGGCCTCTAGGCTCAGCAGGGGCTCAACAGGCTTCTGTCTGTGCATCTCTCGCCAGAGCCAGGGACGAACTGCAGCTATGCCAACCGCAGGCCCTTTTTAAACTGCACGCATGCGCAAAAGGGCTCATTGATGGCACCGCACCACTCTAGGGGCTGGGGAGGTCCCTCTGGATGCACCAGGAGTCTGGGCCGGGGTCCTGCTGAGGGGTCCTAGGCATCTCTGGGCTCAACAGGGGCACAACAGACTTCTGCCCATGCGTCTCTCACCGGAGCCAGGGATGAACTGAAATGTTATTAGGTTATAAGAATGTGACCATAGAACTCTGATGAATCTCTCCACAATGCATTTTTTCTTCACTACTTGCAAAAGACAAGATTATTGGTGCACTCCATGCCACCATGGGCTACAAGTCTGGTATTAACCCCCTCCCCCCCAATTATCTCTGTCACAACTAAATGAAGAAAATTTCATCCCAGTGGGTAAATGGGATAGCAGTTTTTACTTTGCTGTGCTCAGACAGGCTTTGCAGGTCTTTCTGGTTCACCAACCAAAACTGAGCAAAAAGGTCGCACTGTCATTTCTGCTGTGGCTGATGCTGCAACATCTACTGTCATAGGGTAGTGTTTAGTAAAATAACATGTTTTGAAGTACAATGTAGTGATAGTACTGGCTGCTAACCTAAGAATGATGCAAGGTCTAGTACCCTTTTCTTCTCTTTCATTAAGGCATTCATGGCTGTATTTGACCTGTCTTATTTTTAAAAAAATGAAATTCCATATCATGACATGTATATAGCAAAACTGTCAATTGTATGTCTGCCACAGCACAGTCTTTTGAGCAAGGTTTTTCATGTAGTTTGTGATGTAGTTTCCACTGACTTCATATGAGAATTTGAATTTTGAATGACTGCAGCTTGCAGTTTGTTCATGGCCTGGTTGTATCCTGGCCGTGCAGCATTATATCCAGTACAGAAGTTAGAAATCCCTCAAACAGTTCTTAAAATCTCCTGGAAAAGTTGGAGCAATTGTTCACAACATGGGTGCACCCTGAACAATGGTGCCAACTGAAGTGATGCAGAAACAAATGTATGCATACACTTCTGTGTACACACAGGCGTTTTGTTATCAAGTAGGATGGGATACACAGATAACCAGGGACACTTAGAGGTTAACAGGGATTTTTCAACCAGCTGTGAAAAGCAGGCTTAGTAACAGATGTGTGGAAAAACTAGTAGAAAGGCAAAAACTTCCTACACAATGAAGAAAGAAAAATGATATTTCTAAAAGGAACTGGTTCAGAAACTTCATTTTATGTGCATAGTTAACTTACTAGCACTTGAAAATTCTGAAACATGTGTGATGCACACCATCAAATAGGGGATTTTTTAAATTACAGTTGTATGCTAATTACTCATTTTAGGCAGTGGTTTGTCTGAAGCAGTAAATGATCCTAGACCTTTTGTCTTAGTAAGAAAAAACCCTACTACTAAGATGTTGGGGACTGTTAGTCACCAATGCCAGAATTGCTACTCTTCTAAACCCTGAATAGAAATGAATTCAATAAAAAGAGACATAATGACGGATTTATAAAAGTAACGTTCCTTTACATAATGGGTTTTCTATTCTAATGTTTCTTTACTATAATCCTTTAAAATTATACAAAAAATTTATTATTTAAGTGATAGTAAAGAATTCATTAAAAGATTAATAGTTCTGGTTTACCAATTCACTTACCAGGTCACTTAATTATTTAGTTCATTAATTCTGTAAATGTCAGACTTACCATGAACTCCAGTGATTTGCATAAGTAAGGTTATAGTTCTACCAGCAATCACAGTCTAACAACTTCAGATAGGAATTTGGCATCATTTATACATTTCAAATGAAATAAAGTGTTTGTGTGTATGTGTGAAACAACAGGGGAAATCCAACCAATTTAATCTAGCTATGTCCATTTAAAAAGCTAGGGTGGGCAGCCGTAATGAAAAAAACCTCCAAAGAGTAGCAAGAAAATAGCTTCTATATTAAGCTATATGAAGGACTCTTCTTGTGGAATCCTCATCTTCCATTTTTTAATTCCTCTCATCAAAGGAAATATTGAAGGCCCTCCTAAAGTAGAATATTTTATTTATTAAAGATTGTTACTCACTGGAATAGATTCAAGGGAAGCAACGTATCATTATCACATGGGTCCTTGTACAGAGCTGATAACTCATGCAAAATGAATGTTATTTACACCACACTAATGCACTCACATTACTCACACTTGTGTATAATATACAAATCTATATAATACAAAATAGCCCTGTGATTTAAATCTTACAGTTAAATTAGTCTAAATGGCCATCAACTGCCCTTTAATCTTCACTTGTATTCATTAAGTTAAGACACTGTAAGGTATGACAAGATGAACCTTCTTTTTTCATATGTGAAGTTTTCCATTCACTTAGTAAGCCTGAGTGGAGAACATCAATAGCTGGTCATTATGTACCATGTAAAATAATTTGATGCCCTATGGTGCATACAAGCTAAGTAAGGCCATCTTAAATAATTTTTATTGTGGAATGATTTCTTCCATTACAGATTCTATGCACTGTAAAATGGCAGGGAGCTATAATTGTCACAAGTCAGCATGTGCCCATGTATCCTGCTGCAGCAAGCATTTCAATGTGAAGATCTGCTCCTTTAAAGGTCTACACTCATGGCCATTTCTTTCATGGCACTTTCTCAGACATACCACTCAGGCCTTAGTCCTCATGTATATATGCCAAACAGCTATACGTTTGCTGGGGAGGTGGAGGGGGCAGGGAGTTGAGAAACATATTAACTGCTAAGACCCATTCTTGCAACCCCTTTGAACAGATCCATTAAATACACTTAGTCATGTGAGCATAAGGTCAGGCTCTTCCTGACAGCACAGGATCTATCTCCCCATAGCATCCCTTATACTTAGTCACAAGATGGATAAATGATAAAAAGTATACTTAATGGTGGGGCAAAGAAGAGTTAGAGTGATCAGAGTGATGAGTAAGTTAAAGTCCTTGCCACTTGCATAGATTTGACATTGATTCCACTCTGAGCAGTCTCCTACCTTGCCCAACTTCACATGCTCAGAAGCAGGGGCAGCACTCGGGTGGGGGGGGGTGGTCTTAGGGTGCTATAGCCACCCAAAATTTGCCTTAGCCCTCCTGTAGCCATCCCTCCCAGCATCGCCTCTGTTCAAACACCCTACCCCCCCCTGCCGTAGAGGCACAGCACTCCCAGCTGGGCTGAAAAAGTATGTTTGGCCAGAAGATGTATAGTACAGCCCCTACAATTTTCTGTCTAGCCCACCTCAGCCACTCCACCAGGAAGGAAAAGGTTGGTGCCACCTCTGCTCAGAAGTAATCTAATATAGCTAGTTAGCTGCCTGTCTCAGAATCTACTGGGAAAAGTGTATACATTTTGTATAAGTATCCAAAAGTTCAGTCAGAGAAAAAATACAACCTAGGGATGAAGCTGTCTGTCCCTCCATCCTCTTCACCCTAACTCCCCCCCCCCAGTCCCCAGACAAATCTTTTAGCCCAATATCCTAGTGTAGCTGTCCTCAAGCAGGGTGTCCTGTTAGATATGGAAACACCTGCACATGATTCACAAGATAAATGAAAGATTTTATATGGGAATCCAGTGTCAAAAACAGTTTGATCTCATGTGGTTTTCCAAGTTTTTTAGAAACACAAGAATTGTTCTGTTATTTTTGTTGTAAAAAATGAGCAAAAGCAAAGAACTGGCATTTTCCAAGAATGTAAAGATGTTCTAGTCATTAGGACACTTGACTAGGTTCTAGCTCCTCACTCCTCTGTCAAGCTAGGTGATGTTTGAACTTCCCTAACCACCAGGTCATAGGCTGGACCAAGAGTGCTCAACCCCTGGCCTGCAGGCCAAATCCAGCCCATAGAGCCATGGCATCTGGCTTGCAAGGCTCCCCACAAGTTGGGAAATTTGGTGATGGAGTAGCAGTGGCAATTAATACTGCCACCCTTCCCCCACTGCCAGATTCCCAATCCCCACATGGCCATGCCACTTCCCCAGCACAGCCATATCCAAACCAGGCCACACCCTCTTCCCCCATATGTGGCTGGATCAGGCTGGGCCATGCCCTGTCACCCCACGCCCTTCACATGGCTGGACTGGACCCCTCTGTGTCCGTGGGCTTGGTTTGCAAGTGTGATCTGTCTCTGAACCAGCCTGATCTACCATGCAGGGCCATAGCATCTGGCCCATGGGGCTCCTGATGGGTCCAAAAATTTGGTAGCAGGGGAATTGTAATTAATACTCTCACTACTCTCTTGCTGCTAAATTTCTGGACCCATCTTAAGTCAGATGACATGACCTCCTGAGCTGGATCTGGCCTGCAGGCTCCAGGTTGAACACCACCGTTGAGTACCACCGAATGTTCTGTTTCTACCAGGAGAGTCACCATTATGCTGTAACCACATATGTAGAAGCATTCACATTGCTTCTCTTGGCCCAAACAGGCACTTCTTGGTAATCAATAACCTAACTCCAACCCATTCAAAATCCATCCAAGAGAATGCATGGTCATATACTTTCCCTCAGATTAGCTCTTCCTAGGGAATAGGAGTGCAGCCATGAATAAAAGCCCCTGTATCTTCCTGAGACCAGGGTCACTCTGGTCTGTGCTCAGGGGGAAGCTGCTCCTACCCCTGCCATAGACCAGGAGGGGAGCTGGCAGCTGCTTCCTGCTGGCTTCTCACACAGGTGTCCCCAGACTGACAAGCAGCCCAGGGGTCTTTGCCATCCTGTTCAGTCTGCTCAGCCCCCAGGCACTGGAAACTGAATGGAGGGAGCAGTGCTGCAAGCCCTCTATCTCCTTCTCTCCTAAAGGCCCCTGTGAATACATACAGTTGGTCAGGGAGGTTAGATCACATAAAAATAGCCACCCAATCTAATTTAGTTTGGCTGGATGCAGCCCTTAGACTTAGATCCCTAGTTAGGTCAATCTAAGTGAGAACTGTATGGAAGTTCAGGACAGTTAGATCAGTCTAAAAATGGCCGACATGATCCAAGTTAACCCTACCTCTGAGGTTGTCTAACTTATATTAGTTTGGCCATTTTTAGACTGATCTAACTGTCTTGAATTTCTATACAGTTCCCAGTGAAGCCCTAGGGGTGGGAAAGCCAAGTTACTTGCCCCAGCCCCAGCCCCAGCCCCAGGGCTGCACTTTTCCTACCTGCCCTCTCCAGCCTCTTTCCCCATCCCAGATGTACAACCCCCTCCCAGAAGGGAAGCTGCCCCCCACCCCCCAAACACACTCCATCATCCTATAAGCTTCTCCCATTGCTGGTTTTATCACTGTTCACTGATGTTGGGAGCTGAGGAAGTAAGTTAGGTGGTGGGAGGGGCAGGAGGAGGGTAGGGTAGGTTTGCACAGTGGGGATTGTTCATCTGGAGATAAGGGGGTTTGGGGAGCTAAAAATAACCCATGTTCCCAGGGAGTACGGAAGAGAGCTCCCCAGCCCTCTGATCCCACCAAACCCCAGATCCCAACAATGCCTTGCAGACCCTGTATGCCCCTGCAATCCCTTTGCAGACTCCCCTATCTCCCTGATCCCTTCTACAAACCCTGCCTGCCCCCTTGATATCCCCATAGATACCACTTGGCCCCCAATTCCCTGTTTCCCCCCCCATGGATGTCACCTGCCCCACCGATCCCCTGTCTCAGAGCCTGCTTGCCCCACTGCTATCCTCAAACTCCCCCCATCCTGACTTACTTGAGATCAGGTGACCATTTTTAACTCAGTCACGCCTCTCCCTGACCTCTTTGAATGTCTGTACATAGCCTGTGTGAGAAGTGAGCAGGGGCCTTTTCCCTGCTGCTCTAGTCTCTCTGAGAATGGGAGGACTGGTGCAGCCCATCCTTTCCCTGAACTGGGAACATCCAGTTTCAAGAGGAACAAGGAGTAGGGGAGAGGGGGTGGTTGCAAGATGAATGCTTGTACTGCGTACTTTCCTGGAATCATTCCTAGAGGTGGGGAATTTCCACGGCTAGAAAGGAATGTTTGTATGCAGCCATAGACTCTTCAGTGGAAAATGCAGAAACAGCATTGAACCCCTGCAGACTTTGGAAAAGATATCTATACTCCCAGCTGAGTTTAGTTAATAATTGGTGGCAAACTAAAACTACATTTTTTGTACCTTGTCTTTCTTCACATCTGAGACAATGACACGAGTGGTGCAAGCTGGAGCTGGGGTGCCAAATCTTGTGCAGCACATAACTCCAACTCAAACTAACGCTGCTATTCTGCACCTTTCATGAGCATTTGCCATTGCACACCCAAAAATCTTTTATATTTCAGTGGCTTTTAGGGTTTGTGAATACTATGGAATTAAACCTTAAACACTTGCAAGGTTTTATGCTCTGTAAGTTTTAAGACCTATGGGAACTCTGTGTGAATACTGAATCTTTAAGATCCAGAGTATTCCAGATATGGAGTTTGCAAAAGTGGCTTTTCAGTTGTTCACAATTGTAGCTTGAATTGTTTGGAGAATGAACCTAAAAATGAAGTGTGGCTGGATGCAGCCTCTAACTATGAAGCCAGAACCCCAGCTGATACAGGTTGGCATAATTACGTGAAGTCAGCAGAGCTACGTCAGTTTAAACTGGCTGAGGAGCTGGCTCAACAACCCACCCACTGTGCTAACTTGATTATTTTATTATTAGTTTAGTTTCTTTTTCGTTGCTGGTCTGTTCCAGTTAAAATAATTGTGCTTGTATAAAAAGACATGATTGGTCTGTTGGATTTGGGGCAGCTTTGTATCAGTGAAACACTGAAAGAAAACGTACCATAATGTCTCACCCTGTGGCTCCAGACTGCATCAGCTAGTTAGGTTGCAAGGAGTAATTATTTTTTTGGATCATACTTAGTGTTTGTGGCTAGGTACAGACATTTAAAAAGCTTGAGGTGGAATCAATGTTTTTTTTGCAAGCAGCGTAGGTTAAATTTGTAGCAAACAAAACATATTTGCCCGGGGGGTGGGGGGAGGAGGGGGAAGCAAATTTTAGACCAGGTTTCATCCTTTTTAAACCAGGCTGTCCTGAACTTCTGTTCTGTTTTTGGTATAGAGTGGTTTTGTGTGCCAAACTCCATTTCTGTTACAGGTATAGACTGGTTTCCAATCACTTATACCAGTAAAAGTGTAATGTCTGTACCTGGTTTATATGACAGAATACTATTTTAAAGATTATGCATGGAAGAAGTCATAAGTGAACCTTGTAAATATGTAGACCCTAAGTCTGCCTATTCTTTAGGTAGCCTCATATTTTATTTAACATTTTCACCTAATATTTATCATCATTAAACAAACCTTCTTGTGGTTCAGCCCTTATTTTACCACACACCAGACACTAGTTCTATTAGATATGTCATTCAACTGAATATAGATATCTATGGGGATACTACAAGCCACCAAAGGTTATTATTATAACCAATAAGTAGATCCACTCATAACTGTTAATCAATAGAATGTTATGCTAATACTTTCTATGGTGAGATCTATTTGAGAAACTTAGAAATTGCCATACCAGACCAGGCCCAGGGGTTTCTCTTCACTTTTACTCTAGCCAATAATAGATGCTTCAGAAGAATATCTGCTCACATTTCTGGACTCTAAATAGTGGTTGGAAACATGAGGATTTATATCACTTATTCATTTTACTGGACCTATAAACTTTACAGGTCAAAATTCAACTGCAGGATTGAGGCTTTGCAGGTATCCCAATTTTGAATTGCTTGCTTCTATTTCAGAATGGATAAAACAAAGGAAAATGGAATAGATTTTTATCAGTGATTTTCCAGCAATTAAATTATTTTGGTACAAAGTAAGTGAGAAAATATATCTACTGGAAAAAATTAAACTCAAGCAAAAATGCCTGCTGTTTTCAAAACTTGGAAGGTATCAAACATTTTCCCATTCATTTTCAAATGGCAAGGCTTCAAAATTACAAAATAATTTTGTCTTGGGGTCACTTTTCACCAATCACCACTCAGAATATTGTTCAAATAATATAACAAAAAGAAATAAAAGTGTTATGAGGCAATATCCAATGTCCTGAAAATCTGAACTATATTGGATGCATTATGTAGCATCTATTCTCCATCTTTATATGGTTTAATCAAATGCCATGTTAATAACTCTGATACTGTGAGACCTTTTACCAGCATGCTTTGATGTTTTCCTGTCAAGAGCTGACTAATAGTTTCAGCTCTCCAAAGAACAACATAACAAAGATAAGGCAAATGCCAGAAAATGTATTCATTAAATGGTCAAGAGAATGCCAAGGACAAACTCACTGTACAGTGTGTTAGGAGAACATCAATATTTGAGAAAAGGAAGATGCTGCTTTGGTATAACATATTTGTGAAAACCAGAATAAGCATGTTTTAAGCAAGACTTCTCTTTAATTATTGTCTGAGTTTCACATAAAGTCTGCTTCATCAACTGGATAAATATTTGACTGCTGTTCAGTAAATTGCATTAGTTTACTTTAACTGTATGCTCAGCCTTATTCAGGCATCCTACATTAGGCAATGTAGTGTGTAATGCATCTCTGCAGGTGACCAGAGCTATTCTCTGTATGAGGTAAATTAAAACTCATATTTTAAAAATTAAACATTCTTGCACTTCATGATTTCAATATTTAATTATAACCTGTGTCAGGGCCTAATCTCTGACTGAGTCAGGCATGAAATTAATCAAAAAAGAGGCAAAAGCTTAGAATCCTTCTGCACTATAAAAATAACATGATTTCTTTAGCAACTCTCTGATTCTGATAGCCATTTTATGAGAAGATGCCAATGACTGGATAGTTGGACTATAGTTAAAATCTTGTTTTGACTGAAAAAGAATAGTGTTGTATTATGATTTCTATCACAGAGAGCTGACAAAAGTTTTGATCTAAGGATCTGAACTACATTGAAGACTTTGCATGAGCAGGTCCATAATGTTACAACCTGGAAAATCTCTGGATCTATGGGAAGGTTCTTGTAAATCTGCTTTAGAAGAAATTGAAAAGAAGCAGCTAAAGACTTGGGGGAGGGGGGGGGGGGGCGTGTTCACTTTGTTTTGTTTGTTTTTAACTTCATTAGTGAATCCAACTTATAAAATAACAGATCCAGTGTTCTAAAACATATCCAATCCCCCAAAATATATCAACAGACAGTTAACAATCTCCACCACCAGCAATGGAACCACAACCCAAATCAATGTCCACTACAGAGGTCTTGTGCTCCTTTCCCCTCCCACCCCAAGCCCCTGAGCAGCTTCCCACTGCCTCCATTGATGGTTCTCCATCTCCATAATAATTTACCCCTCCTTCCCCCCACAGAACTCTGCACAATACAAATCTCACTACCCTCCACTCATCTCTACCCCCAAACCTTAAATTGATTCCAAATCCATTCACAAGCGTTAACTCATATATCTTGCCCATCAGTATTTTTAAAGGTTTCTCATTTTTGTTCCTTTTTTTAGCTAATTCCAAAAATTTCCACCCGATTTCCAAGCAAGCCAGCCACTTTTTACTTTCTCCCTGTAGAACACTGACTTAATAGGACAACTTTTCCATTACTAGAACTTTCCAAGGTTTCCCAGTAGTTTTAGGGGTGTCACTTCTCTTTCAGGCTTTTACCTTTGTAATTCTTGCAATCAATAGGGCTAGGGATAGAAATTACATATAAAACAGTATAAGTTATCAGAAACTGGTTCAAATCTGTAACACAACAGAATTTCAGTGCACATAAGCCACTTTCAAAGTGGCTGAAACTGATTTAAGATAAACCTAGATGGATGTAGTATCAAACTTAACTGATTTAGGCTAAAACAGTTTATTGAAATTCTGTGTCAGATCCTCCCCAGATTCAAGTTAACTCATAGTCTTCCAGGACTCCAGGATGCTTTACACTTCCCTTCAAACCCCTGCCCCACAGGGTGGGTGGCCTTGGACCAACCTGTCTCCTCCAGCCAAGCAGGGAAGTGTGCTCTAGTGCCCCGCAGTAGGACTGTGCAAAGCTTCGGGTGCTGATTTGATTTGGAGGGGATTCGGCCCAATTCGGTGTCCGAATCTCCAAATCCGAATTGAATCGGGAGACCACTAAAAAGGTCTAAATCAATTCGAAGCTCTCCGAATCAATTCGGAAAAGATTCAGAGAGCTTTGGAGATTTGGGCAGTCCCCACTCACCGCTGCTGCAGGGAGCTGGATCTGGACTCCATGCCTGTGAGTAAGGTGTGTGTGTGGTGGGGCGGGGTGGGGGGGATGGAGGAGGGAGGGGGACCCCCCCCAGGCCCCATGACCTGCCTGCTCCCTCAGCCACCCTGAGCACCCCCTGACCCCTGCCCACTCTCCCAGCCCCGTTAATGGCTGCCCACCCCGCCACAGCTCCCAGTTCTTAAAAAAAAAAGCCCCGCACTCACCGGATGCTGCAGCTGCCATCGGGGCCTCTGCTGGTAGCGGGGGGATGGGAGGGGGGCTGGGAGAGCAGGCAGGGAATGGGTCCTGCTTGATTTGGAGATTTGGTTGATTCAGCGGTGACCAAATCTCCAAATCAGATTCGGCTGAATCAATTCAGGACAGTGATTCAAATCACTAAATCGAATCACTGTCTCCTGAATCGACTGAATCCAAATACGAAGTGAATACTAGCTGCTTCACACAGGCCTACTCCCAGCTTCTGGCTGGGCCACTGCAGGTATGTGGCTACATTTCAAGAATCAAAGTCTGCTCACTGCTCAACCTGCACAGTTTAGACTAACCTGCAGAGATTGATTCAACCTCAGGCTTTTTGACTGTCTGTATTTAGCCTAGATATTATGGTTCTCAACCTTTTTTGTACCAGGGCCCATTTGTAAACATTGATGGCCAATCTTAGCACAGTGTCCCTCACTCCTGATCCACTGTCCCCTGCCCTGAGGCCCCCAGCTTGTGGGGCAGGGGATGGGTGTGTGGGGCGGGGGGTGGGAGATGTAAGGTGTGGGGGGTCCCAAGCAGAACCAAGTAGCTCCTTGCAGGCTGGAACTCTGCTGGCCTGCAAGGGAAAAGCCATGATTTCCCACATTTTTCTCCTTTAAAGGAGAATCCTTTTTTAAATTTTTGTTGCTCCATTTTTTTAAGTGTGTTCATGACTCTCTCATATATTCTTGAGACCCACTTTTGGGTCATGACCCACAGGTTGAGAAACACTAGCCTAGAAGATGATTGATGAATTCCCTGTACACTTCTATGTTGCAGAGTTCTCAGGAAGGTTCAGTAGGAACACTAAGGCTAGGAACAAAAGTTACACACAAACCAGTTTAAGTGATGAGAAACTGGTTTAAACCTGTAACAGAATAGAAGCTTAGTGTACATACACCAGTTTCAAAATGGCTGAAACTGTTTTAAGATAAACCTGGTTGAATGTAGTATTAGATTTAACTGATTTAGATCCAACCAGTTTATGAAACTTCTGTTCCAGACCCCTTCCTAGTTCAAGTTATATCACAGTCCCCCAGCATGTTTTCCAGCCCTGGGCTGAACTGTGCTGTCTGCTCTAGAAAGCAGGGCTGGCCCTGCCCCTCTGCTCCCTAGCTGGAGCAAAAGGATGTTTGACAAGGGCAGGCATGCAAACCTGGATGTGGATGCAGCCCAGTCTGCAGTGGGGGCTGGGACTGCCCCCTGCCCCAGGCAAACCCCAGCTGGAGTCTGGGCCCAGGGAGGAGAGTTAAACACCCCTCCTTCCACTCAAACTTACTGCTGCCTGCAACTGTGGACTACAAATCCCAGAGGCACCTGGAAGCAGGAAGAGGAAGTGATGAGCAACCCTGCAGAGTCCTGCTGCTGTAATTCTGGACCATAAATCCCAGAGACTTCAGGGGCAGCAGGAAGAGGAAATAAACACAGCCAAAGAGTCATGCTCTTGTGCCTCCTGGCTTCTGGCCTTAGCCACTGCAGGCATGTGGTAAATGTCTGTTCACTTCTGTTTCAATTTAATCTGTATAAGTAGACTAACCTGCAAAGACTGAATTGATTCAGCCTAAGGCTTTTTGACTGTCTGTACCTAACCTAAGGGGTTATCATGTAGTTGCTGTCCTTTTATTTCCCTCACCAGATCTCCAACCAGTTTAATTCTGGATCAAGTCCATTACATGTGGTAGAATCCTCCCAATTGAAACTCCCTCCAACTATTCTTATTTCTATACCATAAATGCATTTAATTTTAAGTGTCATGAGATACTGTTGATATAGGATATGTAGGATTGTAAAATTATTTTATTTTATTATTGTGCAGATGGATGTGTAGGAACATTGTTCCAGATAGTCTTCCATTCTTCAGCACTAATTTCTGATCCAGTGTCATTAGCCCACTTTGTCATAAACTGTTTTTTTCCTTCTAGATGGCTATTAAAATTGCTTTATATAAAACATACAATAGACCTGTGTGTTCCAATGGTGTGACCAATATTTCTCAAATTCTGTCAGATTTTTTACTAAGATTTACTTTTCTTTGGGAATATGTTGAAGAGTATCTTCAGAAAAATGGAATTTTAATGTCACTTGCAATACATTGTAAAACTTTAATGGAAGTTGGATCAAACTATTAATGCAGAAGTAGGTGACAATATTGATTATTTTCTACAAAAGTAAATACATAGTGGTGATTTTGCAGAAGAGTGCAACTATATTTTACTTTCCAATCTCTGTATAAAAGCTTTGCAAAATAATTTACAATTAATATATTATTTTAAGAAGTTGTTTTATTTGTCCTAGGGCAAAGTCTAAGTGGCTGAAGAGTGTGAGAGCATTAGCTCTGGTATAATGTGCATCTGTTTTTCTCATGCACACAATTTTCCATTAAAAATTATTTCTTTACTTATAAAATTCAGGATATATTTTCTCTTTTTTAGCTTAATCAGCTTGGCAGTAAATCTGTTATCAGCTTGGTTTATCTTCCTTTGCCTTTCAGCAGTGAGATGCTGAAAGTGGGTCATAAGAGCCCAAACTTGCTTTAGTGTTTGTTTGGGTCAGAAAACCTGAGAGAATGGTATTTATGTGAAAAACTTGTCTTGGGTCAGTAAGGTTTATTTGACTTGGCATTTGCTTTTAATTTTTGCAGGCTTGGCACTTCCTGAATTGAGACATCCTTAAAAGCAGGAAGGGAAAAGCAGGAAACAACAGTGGAAAATATCAAAACAACTATCTAAAATATTGGGGGGGGGTTGTCACAGTAACATGATAGAGAGACTATATTTGAGCTTGCAGTTTAAACAATTGTTCTTTTTTATTGATGCCCAAACTGATCAATTAATGAAGGAAGGGACTCATGAGAGAAGAAGCATACCATATACCTTGTTTGGTAGCTAGGGACTCTTAGTTTAGTTCTAACTCCTTTTCAGACACCAAATTCCTTGTCTCATATAATTGCTGTGCTTTTGATTGCCCCACTGTAAAATGGAGAATGTAGAGGAATCTTTTGAGGATTCTTTAGTAAAGTGTTCTGAAGAGGAAAAATGTTAAGTATATTAAAACAGATCTGGCAATGAAGAAACTAGTCACTAATCTGATTACTGGAGTTTCTATTCTGGTAGCTAATAGAGAAGTGCTGAGAAGTACTCAGCGCTTACATTCTTAGTGAAGTTCATTCACAGCATCCCAGGATTTGACTCTAATTGTAAAAGAGAGTTATAATAATATGGGACAGGGGGCAGTGTGTGGAGGAAGGAAATGTCTCTAAAGGACAATAGGCAAATTAAGCTTGAGCCAGATCTGGTAATTCATATTAACAAAACCAGACCTTCTGTTTTCTATTTGTGTAGACATTGCTATTGACATTTCATTTTTAGTAATGCATTGACTAACCCTGTTAATAAAGCATGAATGATGTCTTAAAATGCCAAGTAATTCTTCATAGATAATGATGCTATGCAATCATGTGCACTGGTAAATTACTATTTTAAAAGTAATTTTTTTAAGTATTTATAACCAACTTTCACTGAACAATAAAGAATGTCAGGGCCAGTTTTCTTGTAATAAGTCTTTTAGGAGGGTTTTAGCAGATTTTTTCATCTATGTCTCTTTTTTTATGCCTCAGTGTACACTAGAAAAAAGTAGATATTCACTGGTATCTCATTAGATTAATAACCATTTTGGTTGAATTATAGTACTTTTATTCAAATTTAATTTGTATTACTACAGAATTGGATTTCTGTGATGCTTCTGTTTGCAGGCTAAAATCTGGATATTAAAATACTGCACTGTGTAATAACACAGCCCCTTGAAATAAATTTAGGTTGTAAAATTTCATCAGATCCATTGATAATACCACCTAGTCTAGCATACCTTACTGTGACAGGGACAAGCTTTCACACCCAGTGCAAACACCAGCCTGCCTCCTGTCTATGGGCTAGCTGCCTACCTCACTCGTTTTCCATGCCTTGATGTCATAGTATTAGGATGTTAATCAGGTGGGAGGTTGCCCATTTTGAACCCCGACTTTTAGGGGGATCTCCGCAGCTCCATTCCACCGCTACACTGCGGCCCAAGCCTTGTAAATGGCATCCACCAGTGGTTTACACTGGGTCATTCATAACACATACATGAATGGATAAACAAACACATACTGGGCTCCAAGCCCTTGGCCCCCTCACTGGGGCTCACTGGGGTCTGCCTCCCTGTGAGGCTCAGGTGGCCATAGCCATACCTGGCCCCCTCTCAGGGTCCCTGAAGCCACAGGACTCATGCAGAGCCTAGGTGCTGCTCCAGGTCCCTCCTCCAACCTCAGCCCTGTCTCAGGACTCCCATGAGCCTGGGCTCCCCTGGACCAGTTGAACCCACCAAGGATGTGGGGGCTGGGGTTACAAGGTGCTCCACACTTGCCTTTTGCCAGTAAGGCAATTGACCTGGCATTTCTTGGGGACTCCCCTGCCACAGGGAGCCCCATCATACCCCCCCCCCCGGCTTTGCCTGGCAGGGTGCAGTTTCATGTCTTACCCAGGAATGGATGACAATTCATCTGGTTTTATAGAGGACAGCCATGTTTTCTGCTACTCTGTTCTCTGTCCTATTATTACGAGACTGGACGCCTTTATGCCCTCTGTTTTCCTCTGCAGACTTCCACCAGTCTGACAAAAAGGTGTCCAGTTTCGTATCAAAAGGACAGAGGACAGAGTAGCAGAAAACTGGGCTGTCTTCTATAAAACCAGATGAATGATCACCCTACTCAGGACAAATGAGGCCTCCTCTACCCCCATAGCCTCATCCTGTCCTCCACAGTGTTCCTGGCAGAGCTCAGCAGAGAGATGTTTCTACTCTGCTGGCTGATCACAAACTGCCCTCAGTTCAGGGAGCTGGGCCTTAAAATGGCCGCCCTTATTAGGCACCTGCCCCCCCCGGCTCAGTCCTTAAAGTGGCAGGGACTACTAGTGCCCTGCCACACTTACCTTTAAGTAGAAATGGGTCAAATGGGAATGCTGGATTTGAATCACATAGTCCTTCCACACCAAACCTCGGGGGAAAGTCACATCAGGAGTTAGATCCAGTTTAGCTCCTTCCCCCACCCTCCTCCCGCATCTTATCTGTGTAATAAATTGACCTGGCATGCTGTTTTAAAGATCTGAATTTTGTGTAACTGGATTATAATCCATTTCTAGATGCAAATTTTGTGGCTCAAGATCATTTCTACTTTTTGAAAGATTGTGAGATCATAGTCTGAGGTGTTTTGGCTGCAGGCTATCCATTCTTGCATTTGATGTGCATTGCATAATCATATTTATAAAAAATAACTAAAAGAAAGGTTCTCATAAATTATACAAAATATAGTATAATTAGTATGGCATGTTGGTTCCCTATGTTCCTGTAACCAAGTTTGGTAGATGGGAAAAACAAATGTTAAAAGATTGTGTAAGTGATATAAATCATTTTCCCTCTATTTTTTCTTTTTTTAAATGACAGTTTAGTAATCAATATCTTTTTTAACAACCTGGGCTTTTGATGTTATAACTCCCTATTTTCTGAGAAACTCCAACATTTTCCCAATATTTTCATCTCTAATAATGGAATAAGACAATTACAGTTTTAGGAGTTCTATAACTCTTATTGCTCTAGTGGTTTTCTAAATATTTTCATTATGTGATAGAAAATGGCTTTCTGCTCAGTATACCATACAAATCTGACCATGAAGTTACTTACTAGGTAAGTGAAAGGTGTTGGTCTGTGCTTTTATTGCCCTATTTATGGCGTGATTGCTAAACCCAACAGTACCTCATAACCTCATGAATAAATCATGGAATCAGTCATAGTATTTATAAAAATGTGTGGTTTTTAGTTTCCAGTGTTTGAACTTCTTTCAGTGACTGAAATATATAATTAATAAATCGCAAGCAATAAAGGAATCAGAGTTGGCTGTTGTGGTCCTGCTGTCCACCACTGAGGGTTCCCCTGAATCATGGGGGCTCTATATGTCAAGGCAAATCCAAATATTTGTATCCCCATATTGATCTAAAAGGGGAATTTCCCAGCAGTCATTGATAGTAAAGAGAGGCTTAGAAATGTAAAATGGTCAGTAGGGTTAAAAGTCAGTCATAGTGATTTCCAACTCCCTCCCCCAAACCATAAGCTATTTATTTTCCTTTGACATTTGGGATTGATGGAAACCATGGCTATGAGACCCGAACTGTATTAAAGAGATTCAGCCAACTTAAAAAATATGGTGTGCATATATTTGTGTTTGTTCCCTACTGCTCTACCCCCATGCTGCTGCAGGACCGTAGACAAGCCATTTACCCCTAGCTACAATTCCTATGCTTTTGGCAGTGACGAGGGATGTCATAAGAGTGCTTATGATGCTGACTCTTTGCAACCAAACAATCCCCCTATGGCATGTGCCACCCAGAGCTGGGTAAGAGCTTTTTAAACTGCTAGATCAAGGCTCTAATGTGCATTGTGCAGATAGTGTTTATTCATTTATTTAGTGATTCCAGTGTAAAGAATCTGGTAACAGTTCTTAAAAATAGGTAAAATGATAGCTTTGCAGGACCAAAGCCAAATAAAGGCTGTTCTGCAGGTTGTTCTTGAGAGCAAAAGATGCAAGTTAATGTAAGCTTGAGATGCATTAATTTATGGTAGGTGCTAGGAACCAAAAAGGCTAATTACCATACATAGCAAAATGGCAACTTGACTTTTACCTCAACGTAGTGAAAAACTGAGTTTAGCTGATTTCCTCTGAAAGATGTGTAAACATTTCCATGCAAATTGGACTACCTTGGGACTCTTTAAAAGGATAGGGGAACATTCACTTCTTTGAATGTGGAAGGCATGCAATATAACAACACTTAAACTCAGTGCTTTTGACAGGCACAATCTGTTCCTTAGAGATCTCACAAATGGTTTCTCTCCATGCCTAACTTGCTAAGTATAATTCCATACCCATCTTCAACACTTTCTGCATTGTTTCACATCAAATCTGATTCTATTTTGCCTTATGTCTCTTACTATATGTTGTCAGGCATTTGCTTTCAGGCTCTTGAAATGTACAACACAAAAATCTATTAACATCTGAAGGCATCTAAAACCCCATTTTCTTTCTTGAAACTGCTAAAATCAGACTTCCTAGACAAGGAACTAGGAGTTTGGTGTTAGTGTTTAGCTCTGATGGGAGTGTTTAGTTTTCTCTCTGTGTCCTTCCCCACACCTGTATTTTCACTAGGAGTGCATCAATAGTGAGAGAATAAACTAGATCAGAGATAAATACAGTAAAAGACTGTAATTAGTTGATTTCTCCCTGTTTATTTCTGCACCACAGACCCTTGGATTAAACTTATTGACAGGGTGTTTTTTTGTTCCTTTTCTATCATTATTTCTGCTCTGTAAACATCTTAGAAATTATTGCTTTTAAAGGGGTGCATCTACATGGCTGAAGAGCTGTCAAAAGAGAGAGAGCTTAAAACAAATATATTTCAAATGGGTTTGTGCTTATATGTAATATCCATTTACCAATAAGTTTGGGCCTTTAATATCATCCCAGGAAACCTCACTATAGTGTGTAGGTAAAAGTATAATTTTCCATATAAATGGAGAAAACAAACCTGCTGGCAGTCTCTGACTGCTTTCAGATAATTGGAAATCCTTTTTAATTTAGATTATTTCAATTACATTTTAATATTACATTAATATTTGGATGGAGCCAGCATGAGAAGAAGGTGAATACGTGTATCTTAAGAGTTCTTCAGTACTACTGAAATTTGTTTAAGGTAAACTAGTGATTTGATGAGGGGCCTGGATGACTCCAAGACTGCTAGTGGTTTAAGAGGGCCATTGGGAAACTTCAGTGGCATGACTTGTAGGAATCTGATATTAGACATTCCAACATGTGCCCACATCAAAAGAGCTATCCCATTCCCACTGCTTGCTCTGATTTCCACCTTTACTGGCAGTACCAATGCAAAATTGTAAAAGACTGGGCTAAGGCAAACTATACTTTCACTCCTAGAAGAGGTTCTAACTCAGAGTTGAGATGTGTTGATGGGGTGATGTGAATAAATTTACATTGCTGCTGTCTCAGTCGTTTTTGCCATGCTGATAAATAGAAGTAGTCATTCAGGACCTACCTTGGGCATTAAAGGCAAACTCCTTTCAGCGCAAAGAAAAGCTTGAGAGAGGATGGTGATAAAGATTGGTCCTGCAGCATGGAGGGGTGTGTGTGTGTGTGTGTGTGTGTGTGTGTGTGTAGTATATTCACTGGACACTGTTTATTAAGGCTGTACTTGGAGGATATTCTAGCCATAAATGCAATCTTAAAAAATGCCTGTTAATTTATAGCACAACTCGCACATATTTAGAAGACCCCGCCCAAATCCACAGAATGCCTAAAGAAACCTGGAAAATCAGTAAAGTGGTGCTATTTGTTATTGATGAAACTTGTTGCCTCAAAATGCTGTGTGTTTGTCTGCTTTTACATCTTAACAGACTACTTGTGCCTGAGAAGACTAACGTTAACAGCAGATCAAAGCAAATTGTTCTTCTCTCCAACATTTCTTTAAACAAGGCTTTTGTAAGCATTTGTTTAGCAACAGCTAGACTGTAAAGAACAGTGTAATGATTCTTACCAATTTTGAAATACTCAAAAAAGTGAAAAATGTCAGCAATATGACTGAACCATAAACTATAAATTGCTGTCAAATAAGAAGCAAACAGGAGAACATACCCTCTACTATAGCTTCTATAAAGAATGGTAAAAATTGAAGTGAATACCTGATAAAGCAAGAAATGCTGAAAAGTATACAAATGACTAGCATTGCAGTCATCATCACTGAATATTGGCTAGGAAAGAAAACCTGATGGTCAGATCATAAGATTCATTTCCTTAACACAATGGTGCTCAATCTTTTTGCCTGAGGGGCCAGATTGACAGTTCCCGGTCTATCTACAGGCCGGATCCAGCCAGTGTTCCCAATCCAGCATCCAAGCAGGCACAGCGGGCAGCATCTGGCCACATGGATGGGGATGAAGGGGCAGGCCAGCACTAACACAGCCTTGTAAGAGAAAGGAGATTGATTTGACCCCATGGAGAGGGAATAATGCATGACCCAACCCTGTGGGGGAAGGGGGCATGGCCAGGCCTCAACCCGTCCTGCAGGGAGGGAAGGGAGTGTGGCCCAGCCCCAATCTAGAAGTGGAAGGGGATGGAGGGGAGCCTGACCCATCCCACAGGGGAAGGACTTGCAGCCTGAGTCAATTGCTTCTGACCAGCTGCGCTGAACTTGGGATTTGGTCATTTGACAGGGGGAGGGTGGCCATATCAATGACCACTGCTACCCTGCCACCAAATATCCTGACCCATGGGGAGCCCTGCAGGCCAGATGTAATGGCTTTGTGGGCCACGCTTGGCCAGCAGGCCAGAAGTTGAGCACTCCTGCCCTAACATATTACAAGGGAATATAGGAGATACCTGCCTCATTACACATACATATGCATATACACATACATATATACATACACAGATATATACATATGCATATATACATTATACAGGCAGTCCTCAGGCTTACAATGCAATTGGTTCCTAAAAACCGTGTCTTAAGTCAAAATGTTGTAACTTGGAACTGATTTGCCCATAGGAAACAATGTTATAAATAGGGATTGGTTCCTACACCAAGGCCTGATACCCTATTTTTACTAAAAATAACCCAAAATGTTGTACTCAATAAATTATAGATGAATAATATAACTACATTAATGTATTTATATTGTAAACAGCAATCATATTGACTAGGAAGGACTTCTTTGAGCTGAATTTGCTGGACTCTTTGAAGGGTTCTTGGCTGGAGTCTTCTCAGGAGTCTTGGCTGCAGGTTTTTCTGGAGTCTTGTCTGCTTTCTTACAGAAAGTGTCCAAGGAATTTTGGACAGATGATCTCCAGGGAGATGGGTGACACAGTGAACTTGTTCACTGGTGTGGCATGTCATAGCGTGGCATTGGATCAAGTGTTATAAAGTTGAAACTGACATCAGAAAGTTGAAACAGGGTGTCAGTTTATAAACATTGTAAGTGTGATACATTGTAACTCAAAATATTGTAAGTCAAGGGCTGTTTGTATGTACATAAGTGTATATGTATTCTGTATACATACATATGTAAGTGTACATGTATGTATATTGCATTGCTTTTAACCTATGAAATATATTAACTATAATTAAAGTAGTATTGTATTTAAGATTTCTGACCTGAAACACAAAGGGCCTGATTCACCATAAAAGAATAAAATCATTACAGTTAAATAGCTTAAAGCCTGAATAAATCAGAAAGAGCTATAGCTGCAACAAGAAAAGTAGAAAAAA
This sequence comes from Alligator mississippiensis, assembly GCF_030867095.1. Lineage (NCBI taxonomy): Eukaryota > Metazoa > Chordata > Crocodylia > Alligatoridae > Alligator > Alligator mississippiensis. The sequence goes on along the minus strand of NC_081827.1, from coordinate 50,824,746 downwards.
TGCTCTCCGTAAGACTTACACTGTATGCTATTCTTTCCAGACCTCTGTTGGCATACAGAAGCCAAAACACAACCACTTTTGCCATTTTTCATGAAGAAGATATTGAAACCGCCAAGACTTTTTCTAGGAACATTTGTGGTTAGATATTCTGGCAAGTAAATTGTATTCTAGGAGGTTGAATTAGGCAGTTGACTTGTTTTAATAAGTCACACACCTGATTATTACACACTTCTCTCTTGCCTTTTGTTATAAGCATACCTGTACTGTTTAAAAGGGATTTACCTTTCTGGTTAGGGACAGATATTCAAAAAGCCCAAGCCTGAATCGATTCACTCTTTGCACCTTAGTCTAAACTGCACAGCCTAAATCGATTAATCACTGAACAGACATACTCTGTTAAACTAGAAAATGAAGCCACATGCCTGCAGTGACTCAAGCCAGAAGCTGGGGGTGCTAGAGCATGCCTGCCAGCCACTGCCAAAGGGCAGGGAAGGAGACACCCTCCAAGGCTCTCTCTGAAGCAGAGGGGGCATGGCCAGGCACCAGTCAGGGCTAGCACAATACATGGGAAGCCAGCCACCAGTGTAGGGAGGGTGGGGGCGCAACTGCTGCTAGACTGAAGAGTGGGGATGGGGAAAAAGTCCTTTCTCTGAACCAAGCATGTATTGAACACAGCAATTTGCAAAGCATACAACAGGGAACTACCAAAAATCTTGCCTAAGATAAGATGAAGTAAAACAAAGCAAACACAATTTAGTCTAACTTGAAATGTAATCCAGGAAGACAATAATTATTTTTACTGATCCTAAGGGCAGAGTATCTCCTTACAGCCAGGCATTCATAAAGGCTTTGTTTAGGTTTGTAGCTCTCTGCATTCTTTGGCGAAGCTGTCTGCAACTTCTTTTAACTACATCTCCAGCATGTGTGATGATTGTCAAATCTTTGCCAACACTTCCCACCTTTGGAAGTCTGGTACTGCAGGTATTAGCTCTGGGCTCACAGGTGCAGGACTAGGATCTGCACACAGGGGACTAGCTTGCCTCTCTCCCTCCACCTCTGGGACCCACTGTGGAATTAATCCCCTCCCTGCCTGGCTGCAGACAAGCCACAGAGACTGCAGCCAAACCCCCAAGGGTTCCATGGGAGAGAAGGGACAGAGGGAGAAATCAACTCTGCCCCTGCCTGGCTGCAGGCAAGCCATGGAGGTACAGTTGGGGCTGGCAAACAGCAGCTACAGTCCCCAGGGTTTGCCAGTGGAGGGGAGTTGGGGAAAGGGGATGGAGAGAGGAATTTACCTCTGGGGTCATGGCAGACCAGCATCTAGCTACACCCTGCTCCTGCTCTGGCTAGAGAGCAGAGGGGAGGGGCCAGCCCAGCTCACTGGAGCAGAGAACAGAGTTCCACCCAGCCCAGAGAGCATGCCGGGAGGCTGGGGGAGTCTGATTTATCTTAAACCAACAAGGGATCTGGGACAGACATTGTATAAACCGGTTTGAGCCAAATCAGTTGAGTCTGATACTACATTCAACCAGGTTTATCTCAAACCAGTTTCAGCCATTTTCAGACTGGTTTATGTGTACTGAATGTCTGTTCTGTTACAGGTTTAAACCAGTTTCTGATCACTTGAACTGGTTTATGTGTAATATCTATCCCTAGCCTCTATGTTTGAAGTTAACCTGGAGTTATGTTTTAAATTTCCCTGAATTAATCATAATCACAAAAGAAGGGATGTTGCAGAGTTTAACTTTTTCTTATATTCTATGGTCAAAAGAGAACCAGAAATATAGCTATCACAATATACCTTTGTTTCTTTCCACTTCCTCTCAAGACTTGAATTCACACTTATTTTAGATAATAGGCATTGAAGAAATATGAACATTTGTGACAGAAAAAGTGTATTGGAAGCTGTGTTGTTCCCAGGCTCCAACTCAGGATAGAGAGAAATTTACACAGCAAAGATACGATCATATGGGTCTTGGTTTTCATTTGACAGATATGAATTTTTCCTCAGACTTCTTCGTATTGAGAGATACATATGTATCTTTGGACTATCTCCCTTTGCAACTACTATTGAATAATGTACTTGTAATAACTACACCAATTTTATGCATAGTAAAAGTGATATTTGATGAATTTTCAGTTGTTTTAGTGCAACCTACCTGCCAGAAATAAGGAATAGCCAGTATTGAGTGATCACCAACTCTCAATGGAACTCAAGCTGAGAGGCATGGGATTTTCTGCTAGGGGCCATCATTTGTGTTGCGGGCATGTGTTAAATCTTTAACACTGGTGGTTGCCTTTTTTAGCACTTACTATATATGTGTGTGTGTGTGTTTGTAACTACTTTCCTCTGACTCTCGATTGCCAGTGGATGAGATAGTCTATGTTTCTGCAATATCCCCTGGAAGCCGTTCTTCATTATGGCTCTCCAAAAGGATCAACATCAATAAAAACAGAAAATAAACTTGGAAATTGGATTGAATTTCACCCACGTGTAACAAACCATAGAGTACAATTTAACTGATTAATTGACTAGTAAGAGCTGAATTTGACAAGAGCTTTCTTGTCAACATTCAGACATCTGGACACTGTTCCTATTTCATTCACTGGTTTGTTATGTGACTATACCTTAGTTACCCTGCCTTTAAAAAGAGGAGTTATCTTTATCTAAATATGAATCATTGTGACATTGTCTTTATTTGAATATCCAAGTATGAATAAAATTATATAAATTTATCTTTTTTCTTGCTCCTTGACATTTAGACTCTCTCTGGAATCTGCATATAGTATCTCTTTCCTTATATATAGTTCTATTATCTGACTTGATCCAGAAGAATTGGTTTAAATACAACTAAAGTCTCTTTGTTTCTAATAGAACCATTATGAAGATTAGGGCAGAACACTTATCTGAGATGTGAAAGAGACATGTTCAAATCCTTGTTCCAATTAATAATTATTTACATGAAGTCTCATGTTGGAGAGACCTTAAATTTTTGCTTGATTACTGTTGAACACGCAGCTAAACTTTTGGGTGATTGAGTAGAACGGTTGGTTTTTTAAAAATTTCCTGTTGCTTTTTGACATTTTAGGTAACATAATGTTTATTTATTTGCTACATAAATTCCCCCTGAAAATAGATGTGGGGAAAAATAATTCTTTAGACTATCTGTTAAACTGAAATAATAGGGCAGTGCAAAACAGCAACATTTTGTTTTGGTTTCAGATTCACCATTTTGAAGGGACAGTGTTTCATTTTGCTGTTTTGAAGCACTGTTCTGTTTTTTTTTGCTGAAACTGTATCAACACTGTTTCAACACATTCCTGTGTTTCGCCCATAGGCTATAATGGGGAATCATGAAAATGCCTATAACTTTGTTGTTTCTTGCCTGATTCAGATGAAAACAGCAGGGATGGTAGCCCCTTCTGAGGCCATGAAGCCTGTCAAGTTCAAGGAGATAGGTGCAGAAGTTTCTGGGAAAAAGCACCTCAAAGTCTTGAAAGCAAAACTTGTGTCACTTGTGAGTGTGAACACACAGCGGGCTGAAGACAGCAGAGATGTTAGCCCCTTCTGGGACCACAAAGCCTGCCAAGTTTCAAGGAGATAGGTACAGGGCTTTCGGGGAAACAGCACCTTAAATTGTTCAGAGCAAAACTCATGATTGTGGGAGTGTGAAGGCACAGGAGGATGAAAACAGCTGGTGTGGTAGCCCCTCCTAAGGCCATGAAGCCTGCCACCTTTCAAAAAGATAGGTGCAGGGGTTTCTGGGAAACCACACCTCAAACTGTTCAGAGCAAAACTTGTGACATGTGTGACTTTGTGTGTGTGTGTGTTAAGGCAGAGTGGGATGAAAACAGCAGGGATGCTGGCCCCTTATGAGTCCATGAAGTCTGCCAGCTTTCAAGGAGATAGGTGTAGGGTTTTCTGGGAAACTACACTTTGTCATGGAGTAGGGTTCCTAGAGATGGCCATGATACCCCTAGGGCCCTGTCACCATGCCAGCTCCACCCTACAGGTGCCTTCTTTTCTCACCTGCCACCACATCTTGTTGGAAAAGATCATTGATAGGGAGGCTGCCCTCAAGTCTCAGCTCAGTCACAGTCCTAATGGACCCCACTACACCCTATAGGTTCTTGGACCCCTTGCTTGGACCTGCTCTAAGCAGGTGCCTCAGGGGGACACCCTAAGCCTTACGGGTAGGATATGTGGCTCCAACCATCCCTTACCATGCCCCATGCCTTGCAGATAGTATATTGATATCATCCCTGTAATGAGGTCTCGGTCTACCTTCTATTGTTGCTGGGCTTTCTATACCCCTTTTCCCTGTGCCCTCACTGGTGCTGGGACCTCTACATGACATGGTAGTATGCCCCAATGAGGTCTCCTCCTCCCCTACAGCCTCATCTGTGTCCACCACTTTAAATAACAACAGGTAGGCAGCACAGTAGCACTAGCATCTCAGACAGCCAAACTGTCACAGAGCCTTTCTTTCCTTTCCTGCTGGAGCTTCTTCTCCAGCAACTGCCAGAGAACTCTCCCTGCCAGTCCCAGCCCTGGGGCTTAGATGTGCCCAGAGCTCTGCCTCCTTCCAGTCAGCTGATTGGGGACAGGCGCTAGGGGTGTAGGTTGTAGCCATGTTGGTCTAAGGCAGGGGTAGGAAAAATGCAGCCTGGGGGCCGGATGCAACCCACCAGGCCATTTTATCTGGCCCACAGGGCCCCCCCAAAATTAAGAAAATTAATATTTATCTGCCTCTGGATGCCTGTCATGTGGCCCTCAATGGCTTGCCAAAACTCAGCAAGCAGCCCTCCACCCGAAATAATTGCCTACCCCTGGTCTAAGGACATGGCAGACAAGGTTCTTTGGGTCAATCTGATATCTTTTAGTCGTCCAACTAAATGGAGAAATATATCTTAGCAAGCTTCTGGGTTAAAAATCCTTCGTTAGGCTGAGGAAGCACCTGCAGTTGGTGTGTGTGCTCTTTCTGCATGGAATGAATAGTAAAGAAACCAGAGGCTGGCATGCAATACAGGCAAGAAAGCCAGTCAGTGAAAATGGAAATGGAGGCATAAGGGGGTGAGAAATAGGCTGGGCTTGGGGGAAGGGTGATGTAGGAGATAAAAGTGGAGAGGTACCTGAGGAGAGGTACCTGGGGAGTCAGATGTCATAATTCCAATGTCTATATTGAGTCCCTGAGTTTCTGTACCTAGGAGGTTCATGAAGTGCAGTTCATAGGCTCATCTGTTAAAAGTGGTTTGTAAATTTAAACAAGCACTGAAACTTGCTAACCTTATCACCAGGCGCCAACATCCTACAGCCCAAAACACACTGAATGTGTAGCAAAACCCCCAGTTTTTCTTTTTTTTAATTTATTTTAAAATGCATTCCCTCCCCTTCCCCAACCATTTCTGACTTTTTCTCTCCCTCTCTATTCCCTATAGATAAGTATAAGTAAGCTAAGATGTAGGATAAGCTTTAACATTTATTTTAGGTAGTAAGTTTTATTTTTCTCTCCCCTCTGCAAATAAGTGTCCTGCTATTTTGATATAGATATCCACTGTTTTATAAGTGATAATTATTGATTTTTTTTTTACTGCTTTTGTATTGTGTGATTAATGTTTTAGGCCTATATATGTAAGTTAGCATAAGTCATGTCAAGCCTCCATCTTATCCCCATGGCTGGTTGTGTAACCTATGACTCATACTACCCCTCCTATGTAACTTGGTTCCTGAATGAATGGGGATAAATAAGGGTGCTTTAGAGACAATGGCAGTAGGTCTAAAAATAGCTCCCTCTGAATGACCAAACCATGAACACCAATACCTGGACGAGCTACACAGCCTTTGGAACCACCCTCAGCATTCAAGAAACAAAAGATGAGGCAACCCCATTGTGCCAAGCTGCACATGCTCAGTAAGAACACCTGGAGCCCTCTGGAACAGGACTGACATTGCCTGGACAGGCCTTCCCCATAGGAGATCAGAGGTAGCCTGCCCCATAAAAAGGGATAGTGAAGTCTGACTCTTTGGGATGCGCTCTCCATCTGGACCAGCACCATGCCACATGACTTATCCACCCAGAGGCCCTGCTGGTAACTCCCCTCTGGACAACATCTGCTGGACAAGGATCCCTTTCCAGCCTGGATAGGAAGCTATCACCCCCCACCCCCTCTTCAACCAAAGACTTGGACTCTGTTTCTCTTCCCTACCTGGACTCCAACCCTTCCACTGAGTCTCTTTCTCCTGCTACCCTTGTGAGAGTGTGTGTGTGTGTGTGTGTGTGTACCAATAATTTCATGAGGCTGTGTATTGTGTCTGTTTAATAAACCTGTGATTTTGAAACCCTGAGTTGGGTTTTTGTCTGTTTCCTGACTGTTTCCTCCCTGCCACCACTTATCTGCACCCCCCACCAATCTCTAAACTGCCAACCTCAGTTTCCAGCCCCAAGCTCCCAGGTTTCTGCCTCTCTCTCCTTCCTGCCTGTCTCCTCCTTGACATCACCTATCTGCCTCCCCCAGTATCTCAGCTGTCTGCCTCAGTTTCCAGCCCAATCTACCTTAAGTAACCCCAAGCCTCAGTTCCTCAGCCAGCTTCTCTCTAGTTCACAGTTCTAATCCCAGTTCTGGCAACTTTCACTCCCTACACTTTAACTCTCTCTCTCACCTTAACCTTCCCCCAAGTATCCCAGGAACCCCAAGCGCACACATACATATCGTACCATCCAAATTAGGAACTTACCTATGTGTAGGTGGGTTGTATGTGTGTGAACTGGTGTGTGTGTGTGTGTGTATACATATATATATGTCATTATATGTATGATATACTAATTAGTGATCTGTGTATGTGTACTGAGTGTGCGGGTATGGACAATTGATTTTGTCTAACTTTTGGGGTGTATAGTGTATATGCTTGAATTGGTGATAGGTATGCATGTGCCTAGGCTAGTTTGGATGTGTATGAGCCTTAGTTGGTAGTGTGTGTATATATGCACCTACTTGATTTGTGTGTTTGTATATGTGCAATTGTGTCACACCCTTCTATCTAACAGCACAATATTGAGATCCTGAGAGTTGGCCTTACTCCACAGGGCAACAAATGGACATAGACCATGCCATGACAAGACATACAAAACCTGCCAACCATATCTCCAATATGGAGATATCTTAACAATACAAATCTCCATCAGGACACCAAATGCCCTGATGGAAAATACATGGGAGACACCAAGCAATAATTGCACAACAGAATGAGCACACACCTAAAATCTATCAAAGACAAGAACACCTAACTACCTGTCTCCAGTCTCTCAGGCCTGATCCTCAAACAGAATTTATGAACCACTCTTCACAGATGAACCTATGAACTTTACTTCTTCAACCTCCTGGATACAGAAACTCATGGGGCACATCCAGATGAGCCTGCACATGTCTCTTGCAGCATCTCAAACCCCTTTAAGATGCTTTAAGTGGCATGTGTGGGAATGGGAAAAGTTTCCCCCCACTGCAGGTTTGCAGCGCAGGAGCAAAATTAGACCCCTGGATATCCAGGGGTCAAAAAAAATGGAATGAAAAAAAGCGGAGCAGGCAACCAGAGGCTGGGTCCTCCACAGAGATACTCTGGCTGCCAGAGCATCTCTGTGGTTGGCCCTCACCCTGGTGCTGAAGCATGCTGCCTGCCCATGCAGGGTAGGCAGCATGCCAGCAGCAGGGAGCTGGACCCGGGCTTCAGTGCCAGTAAGTAAAGTGTTGGGGGGATGAGGGAGGGGACCATGGAGGGGACCCCCGCTGGCCCCGCCCATTCCCCAAGCCTCCCATCCCTTCCCCCCCGGCCCCATCCCCTGCCTGCCTCCCAACCCCCTCTGATCCCTGCCCTGCTCAGCTCCCTCCCAACATCCACCTGAACCCCCCCTAATTCTTGTCCTGCCTGGCCCCACCCCCTGCCTGCCCCCTGAGCCCCTTGATCTCTGCTTCACCTGGCCCCATGCCCCTGAGCCCCCTGAGCCCCCTGATCCCTGCGTCACCTGGCCCCACCCCTCACCTGCCCCCTGAGCCCCCCGATCCCTTCCCCACCTGGCCCCAACCCCCCCAGCCCTCTGAGGCCCCTAATCCATACCCCTACCCCAGCATCCCTACAAAAAAAAACACCCCAAAAACAACCCCCAGCACTTACTGGCAGTTCTAGCTGCTGTCAGGGTCACTGGTGCCCCACCTGCACAGTGCAGGGCCAGGTGTCAGCCCCAGCAGCCCCAGCCCAGGCCCTGCTGCCCCCCACTCCTCTGTGCTGCCTGAAGAGGCTCTGCCAGGAGGCCCTGGAGCCCCCATAGGCCCTGCTCTGTAAGTAGGGGTTCTTTTTTTTTTAAGTGCCTGGGTGGGTTAGCCATCAGGGGGGCTGCAGGAGCTGGTGAGGGATGGGGCCAGGTGAGGCAGCAATTGGGTGGCTGGGGTGGGGCATGTGGGCCCTACAGGGGAGTGACGGCCCCTGCAGGGGGCCATTTGGCCCCTGTTGGGGGGGCTGTAACCCCTGATGGAGGGCTGTAGCCTATGTGGGTGGGCTGTTACCCCTCTGGGGGACTGTAACCTCTGGTGGGGTCTGTAGCCCCTGGTGGGGGCTGTAGCCCCTATGGGAACAGCAAAACTTATAGGTATTTAGAATTCATTTTATGATGATAGAGACACTGCTAGGTGTCCAACTTGCTTTAACACTGTAGATATATCAATAAAACATACCCAACTGATTGCTGTCTCTCTGTCTCTCACTCTCTCTCTATATATAGTGGTGTTTTGTTTTAATTGTGGAGGAATATGGATTTCAGGGTATTTTACAGAGTGACTTTGGGATTTTTTTATCAGAGACTTTTCAGTTTTCCAAAAGGGAACACCAGAATTCCTGCTAGGGAGGCCAGTGGCAGGACCCTGCCTGCTCAGAGCTAGCATATTGGACCCAGCTGAAGGTGGCTGACCTCCTGGCCAAATGGGGCCAGGAGGGGGCCAGGAGGACATACTTTGACAGTTCAAAGCAGGCCACCACACCCGGAACATCTTCTGGGTGATAGCTGCCCAGATAGCCAGGCAGGGGTACACATGGCAGTAGTGGCCAACCCTGCAGCCACAAAGGCCAATCCTGCAGCCACAGCCCACTGGCAGCTGGCCCAGAGGGGCAGATGCCTCTCTGGCTGTGCAGTTCCCATCTGGGTCTGGCAGCTGCACAGCAGGTCTCAGCCAGGCAGCAGCCCCCACGGCCAGACTGCTGCAGTGGGTAGAGGGTGCAGGGAACTCTTAGGGCTGCTTCAGCAGTGCAGCTGGCACAAGGGGTAGTGTCCCTGGGTACCAATTGGCTGGGCCCCAGAAGCTCCTGAGAGCGAGTAGCCCTGAGGTACTTGCCGGGACACTTATTTGTACTGATGGGGCCAGGACAGGACAGCCTTTTATACTGCTGGGGACAGCACAGATGCTGGACCTGGGCTCTAGCTCCCCCTGGCTGCAGATCTGGGAGGAGCCAGGCAGGATTATTTTGCCCCAAGTGGCACAATTTGCTCCACAACAAAGTGCATGTCCGAGCATGTGTGCTGAGGCAAAAAGCCACAGCTCAAATTTGTACTGCTTCTATTTGAGGTGCTGGAAACGCACAAGCTTGCACATGTGGACACACCCATGGATTCAATACAGACATTGGAATTATGACACACTACAGCCTGCTGGACATCTGATTCCCTAAGTCTCTCTCCACTTTTACCTGCTACACCCCCCCCTTCCTCCCTGACCCCAGCCTGTCCTTCGCCCCCAGGTACCTCCATTTCCATTTTCACTTGCTAACTTTCTTGCCTGCACTGCATGCCAGCAGTGAGTGCCACCTCCAGCTCTGACAGCAGGGCATTAAATGGTTCAGAAACCAGAAGCCAAAAGGAAATAGATGAGGATGGAGTGAGAAGAGTGGCACTCACTCCATCTGCACCTGGAACTCAGGGAACCCCAGCAGCGGGAGGGTCACCTTGAGGAACACCAGCTACTCCACCAAACCAGGATCCAAAGAGGTGTGGTGGGGTGCCGCAACATCCCCAGCAATGCTGAACACCTGCTCACTCAGAACGCTGGTTGGTGGACAGGACAGGTGTTCCTGGGCAACCATGGCCAGATCCTGCCACATCTGACTGCGGCTTGCCCAGTAGGCCAAGGGGTCGCACAGCAGTGGCTCCACATCCTCAGTGAGATAGGCAGCCACCAAGGCCTGCATGCTACCTGCTTGATGGTGGAGTCTGGTGCCTCTGGACCCCACCATGGAAGCCATGACCTTGGCCTACATTGGCAGCACCTGTGGTGGAGGAGGAGACTAGCTAGTGGATGGCATGCTGGCACAGGACAGTGGATCCCCCTCTTCCATGTCCCCCCCCCCACCTGTGCCCTTCTGTTTCCCAGATTCTGTTAACCAGGACCTCCATCCAGTGCTCCAGAGTTTTGCTTCTGCATATGCTCCCCTTCACCCTTGGGTCACACATAGTCATCAGCGCATGGACCATACTAGACTGCAATGGATCTAGGCATTTCTTCATGCCCTCCTTCAGCCACTTCACCAGTGCCTGCACCTCTGGTGACAGCGGCTTGCCCAAGCCAGGAACATCAATCCCCTGGAACTTGTGCATTTCATTTTCAAGTTCCCTTGCTAAAGGGATCACCTGACTCAGGAGGGCATAACCACTGCTGAGGCTTTCAGTGCCCTCAAGGAAGAGCTTGAGGATGACCATGATCTGGGAGATGGTATCCTACTCCACTTTGTTAAGTGGGTCACTTATCCCAATCTCTCCATTCAAGGCCATCTAATGGAAGGCCTTCTGTTGCTCCACCAGCCTTTTGAGCATCAGTTATGTAGAGTTCCACCGATTCTCCACCTCCTGCAGGATTTTGTGTTGTGGGATCTTCATCTCTGCCTATTTGACCTGCAGCATCTTGCCCCGCTTGATGCTGTGGTGGAAGTAGCCCACCACCTTCCTGCATTTTGAAATCAGGTGGCTGGTTGTGATGGCACCCTCCCTGGCAGCCCTGTCCTCCTCCAAGGTGTCCTTCACTATGAGGTGCAGCTTGCATGCCACACAGCAGATGCCAACAAAGTTGGCATCACGGGCAGCCTTGACTATACTGGCCCCATTGTCAGTGACCATGAACTCATGGGTGAGCTCACCTTGCCCAATAAACCACCCCTGAATGATGCAGTTCATGGCCCCCATGATCTCTGCTGCCGTGTGGGACTCATCCATCACCTTGGCTTGAAGGAGAGCCTACCAACGGCCTGAGTGGTTGCACCCATACCCTGTGAGGGAGAGATAAGCGTGATCTCCACCCCAGCTGCTCCAGATGTTCGAGGTGAAGTGTAAGGCCACTTCCTGACCTGCTTTGCACAGTTCCTCCCTCAAGTCTCCCTGCAGGCCTCATACAGGGAGGGCATCACTGTCCTGCTGGAGGTGGTGCATGTAGGCACTTGGTAGGATGGGGCCATAAGCTGCCTGAACCCTGGCCACTCAACAAAGGAGCAGGGTTTGCCATCCAGAGCAAGCATCTCCCCAATGCCCTGGGTGACCTTGCTTGCCTTGGGAACACCCCCCCGTGTGCCCACCTTTCCCCCACTGGTCCAGAGTGGCCTGCCTCTGCTTTGGGGGGAATGGGGGCTTTGAAGCCAGAGGGGGACTTCTTTTTGGGCATGCTCCTACTGGTGCCAGGCTGAGGAGGAGCAAGGGCAAGTGGGTGGTGCTTATGGAGATGCATCAGCATCCCCATTGTTCTCATGTGTTTCGTTCCCTTGCCCCAGCTGGTTTGGGCTTAGCAGTGCAGGCAGGTAGCATATGTAGGATCATCTGCCAGCTCAAAATGATCCCAGACCACACTACCCCCTCACTTCTGGGGGGCAGATGTGTATGAAGACGCGGCCTTTTCCCTTTCCTCAGCAGGCAGAGGCACAGCAACAAGTGAAGCGAACTCAGCTGAGCCACTTGCCTCCACAACCTCTACTCAACCTCCTCAGAAGTGCCTTCTGGGGAAGGAGACCTGGCTTTAGGGGAAACTTGAGGGGTGTGGAGCACAAACTCAGATGATTCCCCCTCCTTCCCCAGAATTCCCTTTGCTATGGCACTCAGATCCAGATCCAGATCCAGCTCTTCCTCTGGCACTGGAAGGCTCAGGCTAGAAATTCACATTGGGGTGGAGGAGACTGTAATGCTGGTGATGCTTCTTGTTGTCATGGTGGTGGTGCTTGGGGTTGCTGTTATTATGGCAGGTGTTATTGGAGGGGATGTAGACACTGCTCCCATCTCCTTGGTGCCACTAGCAGCAAAAGCGCCATAGCTGCTAGTTGTTGGAAAGAGGCTACGTTTTGGGTGGAGGGGTGGAACTTAGAGCTCTCCCTCTACCCCCTCTTCTTCTCCATCCAGAAGAGTGGACATCTGCCTTTCCAGCACACTTCATGTTTGGTGTGCTGGAAAATCTGTGTGTGTTTCTGTAATGTAATGTATGTATTTATGTAATATATGTTGTGCTTTCCTGCACAGTCAATGCAGACTGTCGGGAAAAACACAGATTTCTTTTATGTGGAGAAAGAATTACAGAGAATAACAAAAGCAAAAAGAAAATTCGGGGACGGAATAAATTGAAAGGAATGGATTAGGAAAGGGTATTAGGGTTTTTCAGAAAGGATTGGATCCCACTTGCTAGGAACAGACTAGCAAGTAGGAAGTGAGAGCCTTCTTGATGCTCCTGATGCTGCTGGAGGACACAGCTCAGTAGGCTGACAAAGATGGAGCTGACAAAGCTCATTTCAAACAATGCTTTTATGCTCCTTCTCTGTCCCTCCCCCAGAGCACTGGGATCAGAAGGGACCTCAGGGAAGGATGACAGACACTGGCCAGCTACACAGTCAATATCAGAGCAGTCCTTCCCCCCTCTTCCCCCTCCCTCTCATTAGTTTGTATTTCCCTGCAAGCCTGGCCTCGAAACGTTTCAAAGTTTTTAAAATGTTTTGAGTGCTTTCATTTCATTTTGAAGCTGTTTCAAAGCCTTGCGTTTCATTTTGGTAATGGCGTTTTGAGATGGAAATGCATCAAAACACCTTCAAAACGAAACATCCATTGAAATTTTGCACAGCCTGATGAAATAATTCTTTGGAATATCTATTCACCTTTTGAAACAAAGTACAGTGTTAGTATAGTACAATCTTATAATGCAGGGCAGAAGAAGATAGGATCTGGTAAATGAGGCAGAGGTAGTGACTAACTTTATTGCTCTAATTTAGATTTACTTGCAAGATCTTTCTGTGGAACCCTACTTTCCCAAAAAGTCATAAGGAAAAATGGTTTACTATTCAGTGTATACCAAAATGGCTTATACTGAACAAATACAGGTGTGTAGAGTATTATTTAATAGTCTAATTTTTCCCTGCAGAGGTTTATATTCCTGCTAGGTGAATGCTGAGCTAGTCCTGCAATGGCTTGAACCTAACCTGAGTAATAAGTGCACATAAAATTTAGTAACTCAGCAGAACACCAAGCTTTTGAAAATCAAATGGTTAACCCTTTCATAAATCTGTTTCTTGGGAATTGAATAAATGAGGGTATTGTAATGTAAAGAACATATTGTTGGCTGAAGGCCACCATGAGGGAGATTAGTGGGGGGTATTAGAGATGAAATTATAAAGTATCAGTGAAAGAAATTCAGTTGAATTCAATGATAAATGACAGTGAGAAGAAGAGAGGGATATTTCTGAGATGAGCTGTATTTCCCTAAAGAAAAATACTTGTGAGATCAGATTTTTAAAGGAGGAGTATTCTTTTTTTATTATTGAAAAGGTTAGATTATATCATTTTTGAGAGCTCTGTTCTACTCAATGTAATAAAAATTGACATGAAGTGTTTTAAGTTTGTTGATAATTCCATACTATTCTGACCCACTTTATCTGAATATCTTAAAATTCAATTTAACTTGTAGAAGGTACTTGCGTATCATCCTGCTATATAGGCTACAAAAGGCTGGTAAATCCATAGATGTTCACGACCACTCATGCAGAAATGAAATATTTAACTACAAGGGTATCTTGTATTTGGGAAGTTATTTGCTGACATTTCATTCTCTGATCCTTGTAGTCCGTACAAAATGATTTGCACACAGGAAATATAAGTAAATGTTTTATAAATTGACTTTTTGAATATTTTGTGAATACTACTAATAGATTTTATTAAGAGCTTTCTGCTCTGAAATGTTTTAAATATTGTGTTTTTTATCAAGTAAAAGCACATTGCATGTATTAAGCCTCTTAAAGGATCCCTCAGTTTTCCCCAACCAAAAAACAATAAGAGGATCTGGGTGTGCATTTTTATAACAAGACATATGAAAGATGTTGTATTAATTATTATGATTAAATTAACTTTTGTTAAAGCAAAGATTCATTATGATGAAGCAACCCCTCATAATTTTAACTTGGTCAAAATACTCAGAAATCATTGATTTTTGTTTGGTTTGAGTGCTTATTAATATAGAAATCTAACTAATCTTCCTTTAACATTTAGAGCAAACTACAATACATATTTCATAGAGTAAAAATGCAGCCTCATGTCATTCTAAATCACACTAAGAATCCGTTGAAGTTGGGGGGGGGGATGTCGAACTGTCAGATTTTAGAGAGTGGAAAAACTTGAGATCAGATTTTCAGCCTACAAATTCAGATGGAAGAATTTAATCAGCCACTTTCCGTGTGCTTCACTGACTATCAGAAGTTCTGTCTGTCATATACAGATGTGGATGAGAATATTTGATGTGTGTTTCCTAGCACTACCTAATTGGATAACTATAGAACCAGTATTAGAATAGACAGTTAGTAGTCAGACCTGTAAACTGGACAACAGCCCAATTTAATTTTGAAGATATGTATTTCCCTGTATACTTTTTATGTCAATATAATGGTAAGAATAGTACTAAAATGGCCATGTGTCTGGATTGTATTTTAGAGGTATAGTTTCCATCACTGTGATACTCATGTAAATTATGGAATCTGTTCTACAGAAATTGTGTGTGCGCACACACATGCACACGTGTTTTGTTTTAATCATGACTACAACAACTACCCAATTTATCAAAGCAAGGGCTATTTTAACTGTGTAAATCTTGATATGGAAAAAGAATAGAATAACTTTCAGGAAAACTTGTGAGAAATTAGAATCTGACAATCTGGCAAATATATATATATAGTGCAGCACAGACCAGATTTTGTTCTCAGTTACACTCTTGTAACCTTTGGAAGTCCCTGGTTGTATACAGACACTCTCACAGATTGAAAATGAAATTATCACAATTTTTTACCACTGTAAAGCACCTTCTGAGCCTGCTTCATGCACTGTACATAGGCTATGACACCATCCAACTTGGCAAATGGGTTGGCCTTTATTATATGTGTAATAGCATTAGCTTCACAGTCACACAGTTCACCTTCTTGCCATTCCCAACTACAGGACATGTAGTAACAAGATTCATGATTGGAGCAGACACTGTTCAGCAGGACTGAAGAGCTGACAGGGCAGGTTGAATTGTAGCACACACGTTTCACCCATTATATTGTAAAATGCCTGTAACACATGTGGGTAGTGAATTCTGCAAAACTCATAGCCTCACTCCACTGGGCACACCATTTCGCTTCAGTTCAGTTGCTTATATTTAAATACAGACCCGGCAGAGTGGAAGGGCAATGAGATTTTGAATAATTTGCTGGAGGGCTTAAGCTACCTTGGTAAACTGAGATGACTAGTTAAAAAGACTCCTGCCTGGCATGATCACAGCTTCATGACTAATTTGAGATGGTATAATTTTAGATGCATTTAGGGAACCACGCAACTGGTAGGGACTTGCTGCATCCTTCTTGTATGCAATTATGATAAGGGGTTTAGAAAGCTAGAGAAAGGGGCACAAAATTTAACAACAACAACAACAACAAAAAAAAAGAAGAAAAAAGGTTGGGGAAGTGGAGAGGCTGGGGACAATGATAGTTATCTACAGTTTGGGAAAATGCAGCTGTATCAGGTTTCCCAAAGTGCAAAATAGCCTATTATCTTTCTGATGCTGACTATAATCCATACCTTTGTTCCTTCTTGTATGGAGCCCTGATGTTTGATTATAGCAATTTGCATTTAATGGGGAGATACAAATAGTGGACCTTTAAATGAAAACTGAAGAGGAATATATAACTGAGCTGTGGTTTTAGCTGATAGAAAAAATAGTTGAAAATAAGGATTTTATAGGTCAAAATCTTAAAATGCTTGATATTTGCCTATCTATGAGGATGTCTCTTCCTGTTACATCATGCTGAAGTTGCTTCAGAGGTGCTTAAGCTGGAGCCACTTCTAACCAAAGAGGAAGATGAAGGTGGGATGATGTTCTTCAGGAGGGTTCTTCGTGTCTTGGAATCTTTCTTTTGCCTTGGTCTGAAATAACCTGAACCTACTGGGTGGCAGTCATGCAGCAAGATTCATCTCTCTCTAAAGCTGTAAGAATATGGGGTGAAACACAGGATGGTGCTTATTGGTGCAGTGGAGCAGTGAAAAGGATTGGCTATCAGTGGTTTTGTTACTTTCTGGTTTGGAGTTGTTTTGTTTTGTTTTGTGCTGAACTTCAAAAGATACATATGTGGAGCCCCAGGACAGACATGTCCACCATTCTTTCAGTTGTAAAACTAATTAAATAATGTAATGCAGCTACTTTAGAAATTTACTGAAAAGCCGTTTAGAATTTTAGCAGTAATAGCACTTGATCAGTGTCGAGTGCATGTCTCACCTAAGACCAGTATGAATGGTACTGTATGGTACAGTTTCCCATAAAAATCTTGGTATCCAGCCCTTCAAAAACAGTTTTATTTGGACTGCTTACTAATTAATTTTTTTTCACCTCACCACTACTAAAGTATTTCTTTGGCAAACACATTTGCACTCAATTGATTATAGTAGTTCTAAGGTTTTTCTCATTTAAGGGCCAAAAATGGTTGAATGTGTTCTTTTACCGTCTCACCCACCACCCGGACATAGCAATGCCAGATGGTTGGGTTTTATAGCCAGCATTTCATTTAAATTTTAAAAAAGAATGTTAATTACATTTAAATCATGCTGAGAGTGTAGTTGGATTTAGAAGTAGTGCCTCAACTACCAATCACCTGCAAACAATGAATTACCTTTTGAGAGAGACTGCCAGAAACAACAAGCCATTGTTTATACCTTCCTGGAATTATGAACAGGCCTTTGACTTGATGGAAATGGAAGTAGTGTTGAGAGCTATAGCAAAGGAAGGTGCAGAAGGGCTGTATATAATAATCTAGAAACACGTTATTAGGACAGAAATGTTTAAGCTTGTCTTGACAAGGAGAGTGAAGAAATCAAGTTGAAGCACAGTTAGATAAGGAGATACTGTCTCATTGAAATTCTTCACCTTGTGCTTGAAAAAGGTCTGAAGAAAGTTTAAATAAGAAGAAAATGGCACAAATATTAGAGCAGTGAAATCACTCCAGGTTTGCAGATAACATTTTCTTGTTTGCTGAAAGTCTTAAAGATCTTGAAGCCATAAATGGAGAATGAAGCATAGAAAAAAAACAGATTGAGGATAAATATGTGAGAAATCAAAATGGGGTTCAATTGATAATTTAAAGAGGAAGAGTAGGGAAGAAATGTCACACAGCTATCTTTTTATAAATACTACACCCTAGAAACATGTCATGAAATACAGAACTTGTTATATTTATTGTTAGGGTTGCTTAATGCTTCTTGTTGTGAGACTTGATTCCTGTTGCTTAGAAGAAAAGTACTCAACCTTCAGTCATGGCACCATGTCATCCAACCCGGGGGCTCCTTGCAGGTCCAGAAATTGGGTGATGGGAGAGTAGTGGCACAGCTCTCCTGCTGCCCAATCTTTATACTCATGAGGAGCCCTGGGCCCTATATCTGGAGCCCAATCCCAGCATGCAGGTCTGAATTGGGGCACTGCCAATCCACAGGGCTAAATCTCAGTGTGAAGGTCTGGGAGGGGACACTGCTGGGCCCCCAGGACCCAATTCCAGTGGGAGGAGGTGGCACTGCTCCCACCCAGGATCCAATTCCAGCACATGGTGGACAGAAGGGCATGGTGCCAGTCACCTATGTTCCAATTCTGGTGTTTGGGGCAGGGAAGAAGTGGTCCTGGGTTTGAAGACCTGATCCAGCACTCAGACTGGCTAAGCACTACTCATCTGGCCCTAGAAATTTGCCAGACCTTTACTATTTGTGCTTAATTTTCTGTCAGCTGTCTGTGTTAGGTTGAACTTTTTGGAACCAAAAGTCCTGCCTTTTCCAAAAACAAGGTTTAAAAAAAGAGAGATTAAGTGACTTGCTCAAAGCTATTCAGGATGAATAGACTTGAGAAAGAGCCAGGAATCTCAGTCTTAATCAAAGACCATCCTTTTTCAAGTAAGACAAAGGGGTGGGTATGGCTTGATTTAAATGTGGCACACTGGGGTGGGAGGGAGAGTTCATTTCTCAAGCCTGTTGCTTTGCAATCAAACTCTAATACACTTTTAACACTTAACATCATCCTATCCAAGTAAGTATTGTTGAGAGTAATCAGAAAAAAGTATTATGATGCTTGCTGCCTGTAATGGACTGGAATTTACAAGGGCTTGGTAAAGTATGTTCTTCAAACTATTGTTAACAAAGTTTCATTTTAATGATACAATGAAGTTCCTCACTGGGACCTGAACTGGCCCTGGGGGGTCCCCAGAGCCAGCCAATGATCAGCTGATTGCTGGTACCTGGCTTTCAACTTGCAAGTGCAGGAGGAGGCCGAGAACATGATCTCCACCTTTTTCATCAATTTAAACATGGTTAACATGTCTTTGTCGGGATTCTGGACTCCCCCATGCATTGGCAAGCACAGTGCATCAGAATCACAACACAGTGCATCAGTATCTGATCCCTGATCCCAAAATTGCATGTCCTGCCATGCACATGTGTCACGGGAGGAGGCACAACTGTTTGGGATTGGGGATCAGATCCCATCATGCATTTAAAGGAATGTCTGTCAGCAGCCTTAGAAATAGCAGGCTTTTGGACTAGTATTCACTTACCCCCACCCCGCTTCAGAAGCAATTAGGTGGTTGCAATACACCTGGAGCTTATTAATTCTGGAGAGGCCTTAAAGCTACAGTTCACATTTCACTTCAACCTGGTAAAAAATCAAATGAAAGGGCAATTTTAAAAAGTCAGGTAATGCTTATTCCATATTTCTGGCAAGCAAAATATTCTATAGAAGTTGCTTGCTTCCTTTGGCAAGAAAAACCTAATTTCCATCCTGGGAAGCTTCATATCATATGAATATCTCATTTCCCTCACTTTAACTGTTTAAAACTGAACAACATGTGCAGTGTGATATTTTTAAAGGCTCTTTTCATTTTCATAATATTTGATTCTATTGCTGACCTGTGAAGTGAAAAATAGCCTACTATCAAGTAATTAAAGATTACAGATGCATACATGCAAGGAGGAAGAATTAAGGTTAGACAGATAACCTTAATTCTAACATTTCCTAATTTTTGAGGGCTTGACTTCTCAACATGAATATTCTGTGAGCATACTTTAAAAATCTATATCATATCATATCATTTACATCAACACTTGTTTCAAGACACCTAGTCCCAGAATATTTTAAATGACTGGCATCAGCTATGTGAGCAGGCTGGAAATATACCTATAGTTTAAAAAGAACTTATTTAAAAAAAATAAAAGTCTACACTGCTTCAGTGGGTTCCTCTCCAGAAGAAGGTTCTGACAACACAAACTGTTCCACGGTGCTGAGAGAATATGAAAGGGTTGTCAAAGACCAGCAGAGATGACCATGGCCTCAGACTGATTCTACAGGATTTGTTTGATGTGAGTGCAACTACTCACAAGGGTTAATGCTGTTCAGTGAAAGTAATTTTATCAGACTCTGGCTCGAAGTGAGACTATTAGGCTACTTCCTGACCCGCTGCCATGCTTCCAAACATGTAATATAAAGGAGTTCCTGCATGGAATATTTCAGTAGGTTTAAGGTGTTTTGGCAACAGCTGTCAGCCCACTTTTTCATCTTGCATTTTCTCACTGTCCATCACAACGCTAATTCATAAAGGATTTTTTTGTAAAATAAGGCTTCCAATTTAACTGTTTCTTTTTCCTTTTTCATCCTTATTTCTTTTGATTGTGAACATTGGACTATATGTGATTTTAACGGTGGGCAAAACCTCAAGAGTTATATTGACTGGCTGATTGGGCACCTACTATACATAAAGACATGTTAATCATGTTTAAATTGATGAAAGAGGTGAATTTTTATTTATAGAGCAGCATTTGGGACTTGAAGATAAAATCCTTATCGGACCAGGATACAGTTAAAATAAATTTAATGGGAAATGCCCATAATTCATGATAGTGGAATGCCTAATTCTATTTAATTAATCTAATTAAATACTGTCTTGAAACAGTGCAGTTAAAAATACTGTTGGTATTTTTGTATTCCTCTTAGGGTTTGATCAGAAACTCAGTGAAGGGTTTGCATCAGCGCCTTACTGGCTGAATGAATATTAAGGACTAAGAAATGTTTCCAGTCCAGCCCATAAAATGCAATCACTGTGCTTATTTGTTATGTAATATTGAAGACGATCTATATAATAATGATACCAATCCAGTAACTGGATGCATGCAAGTAGATGGTTGTGTCTATTTGGCACCTCATTGACTTCTATTCTTTTATGGCCAAACCTCTCAAAAGTTATTTTGCAGAAGCAGATGTTGAAGGAATTTTTTTTCTTTTAGTTGTCTAAGGAAGCGCAGGTGAATAGAGAAAACAGAGCATCAGCTATTTTAGGGATCTGAAAGCTCATTATTAACCATTTAATGGACACTGTAAATCTTCCTTAAGCTAACCTAGAAGTTTTCTTAAATTAACTCTCAGTGGTAAAATAAACACATTGGAAATATAGTGAGAGTCTCCATATTTTTGTAATATAATCAAGTGCATGTATTTGCATTTAGTGCTACTTTGTTTTTAAGAAGTGTATCCTCATAAATAAATTATGAAATCACTAAAGCTCAAATATATAACTAAGTCCAAATCTTCCATGTAATATGTTTTTTGTTTCTGTTTGTTTGTTTATCTCCTTTTGTAGTGAGCATCCATCCCCCAAAAGTAACTTATTCTAGTGCCTCATATTGATTTAGCAGAACATAAGAGGGTAACTTCAGCCTCAGTCTCTATGAAAGCTATTTATTTAATGAAAAGTTCTCTTCTTTTTGCTTGCAGTTTATGGCTCACCTCACAAAGGGAAAGGATATGGTGTTAAGATGATTACTGTCATTCTGTGTGCTGCATGCAGGGTTTTGTAGCTGTCTAGAACATCATATACTAAATAAGATTGTTTTAGGATGCATAGTGCGTATGAGTTTTATTTGATTCTCTAACAGACTCTTGATAGGCTCTTTCATTAAAAATAGATTTTTCACCAGAATTATACTTTAATGTCTCAGGAACCCACTTTTGTAGAAAATTAATTAAGTGCCAGACCCTGTAATTAGATCTAGATGGGTGAAATCAGGTACAGGCCCATTCATATCAACTAAACTAAAACTAAAAAGATATAAGGTGAAGAAACCAGTAGACTGGTTCTGAAGAAACAAAGGAAATGGATCCTTAGTGATTTATTTAGGTGCCTAATAATGACTAAGCCTAAAATTTAGGTACACCAAACCTCTGCTTAACTGCCCCCTCTCTGTGGATGCCTCTGAGTTTTCACTATTGAAGTAGACTATCCAGTGGTTAGAGCACTTTCCTACAAGGTGCCTGGGTTTAAACAGCTTCTCGAAATGAGGCAAAGGAGCAAATTTAAACCTGAATCCCCCACACCTCAAATGCATGTCCTAGCCAGTGGATATTGGATGACCAACTTCTCTCTCAGCTGTATTTTGTTAGAGCAAGGACTGACCTGGCTTAGATGCCTGATACTAGGAAAGGATTCATGTCCATGAATACTAAGTAGAAGGAGGTATCTTTCTCCAACCTGGAATTAGACGCACAAACTCCTTGAGAAAAGTGTAAGACCAATTCTTCTCTTTAGTATTCCCTACTGGCCAGGTCACATTTAACTCTTTGGCTTTCTTGTCTCAGTGGAACCCATTCTTAAATGTCTCCCATACAATGCACATGGGGCACAAGCCTAATTCAAGGTTGTGGATATCACTTTAGAGTTAGGCCTGGCTTTGCCATGCCCAAGCAGCCTTTGTGGATCTAGCTTTTAAAGTGGTTTATAGCTTGGCATCACTGTCAAGAGAATGGAGAAAGTTAATACTGTAACAGTTTTCAAAAAGGTTATCAGGAGAATGCCAGGCAAACTAATCAATATTTACTTCAATATCAAGTACAAGTGAAGGCAAATAAGGGAATTGGTCTTTAAATATTTGAAGACAACAAATTGAGAAACTATTTTTAAACTCTTTAGAGAAATGAGGCTATCAATTAGTCCTACCTCATATATGTAATTAAAAAAATACAAAAAAAAAGACCCTCTCTCCCCTAGAAATTAAGCAAACCTAAATCTGTTGGTTTTCAGTGGTCATCTTTGGGGCCTAGGCTCAAAGTCACACATTCCAAACCTTCTTTGATAACACTTTATCTCTTTTTCCAGAAAAGTAAAACTAAATTTGCAAGGTTGTTTTTTTTTTTCCTTACTAACCGTGTAGCATCTATTCATCATTCTAAATCTCTACCTGCAGTTCTTAGAGCTTTTCTGTCACGACTGGTGGAGTGGCAGGGAGTACCTGAATGGGGCTTGTCTTTTTACCTAGCAGTTCCAATTACTTCTGTCCTTGATGGCTGCTTTGACAGCATCAGTTCTGTATGATCCAGTAGTATGGTAAAAATTCATAGATAACCAAAAACAACATATGAATTTTTATTTGGCATTTGCCTCCGAAGTATTTTAATGTGTCCATTCATTTGCTATGCTAACTGGTCATTAGACCAGATGAATTTCATCACTCATGTTTCTTTTTAAACACTAGTCAAGTGTTTCTTCATAGAGACCTGTCACAATAACTAATGCACTTTCCCTGTGTCTTCATTGTGACTTAGACTTCTGTTTTGGTAATTATTGCTGGAATTATAACTGCTGTATATATTTTATAATGAAGATTAATGGATTTTTAACAGAATAAATAACTGGTCATGTATTTATTTTTAAGGTAGTGACAGGCAGCTTTTATATATGTGTATAGTTGTGTCAACTACCTCTTATCTGTATCTGTTGTATATCTATATCTTGTCATGTTAAATGTGTGGAAGATATAACAAGCACAGGTGTAACTAATTACTGGCAATAACACTATAATATTTGCAAGTTACTTTGCCAGAAATTAAAATAAGGTATTTCTAATGTATTCCACCAGCAAGAATAGAAAATTAAATTAGTTCAACGGTAACAGTTTTTGTGAACTTATAAACATTTCCATAGCCACTCAAATTCTCTAGATAAAATTTTAGGGTAAAACCTCACTCCAGTGAAACCAAAGGCAGAACTTCCATTGAGTTGTATGGGACCAAAGTCCTGTAGACTGATTTCTCATTTAGTAACCAAGATGTGTCAGAAAAGTACAGATTCAAAATGAAATTAGAGGTTGTGATATCATCCCTTGATTTAATCAAACACTCTATGATATCAAATCTACTATATACTTTTCCTCTGAGCTTTGCTCACAATTCAACGCTGTCTTCAGTGGAAAAAATATGATTGTCTTTTTTATGCATTGAGATATAATAATAGTAATAATAATAATACCAACTTAATCATTTAATGATATTGCTGATTTTGACACTGTATTTGTGTATCACTATCCACTTACTAACATTATTGCTGACAGTAATTTTTCAAGACTAAAAATCTCTAGTCTTTTAATTATCATGTACATAAATGGCAAAGATTGTGGTGGGAGATGGTATTAGCTATGAACATTTTAATGGATACTGCTTCCTGCTTTCTAAAGTTCATTATTACTATATCTGTATCTTAGCCACAGCACTAAGTTCTATTCTAATCAAAAGTTAAAATTTCTGTGAGAAATGTGTTTATTTTATTGGCGTGATATTATAGATACAAAAATTCTTCAAGCACAAAATATTCTTTCAGGTGGTTGAGAGATTTTTTTGGTGCATAAATACACAGAAAACTGAAACTTTACTTGCTGTCTGTACAAGCTGAAAAGTAGTGTTTTATCTACATGGGGACTTAGTAATGCTTTTTCTGTCATTCATCTTAGATTTTATCCAGGCATTCCAGGAATGTGAAAGAATCTTCTTAGTGCTCAATAAAATACATTCCCTTTGTCTGCTTCCCTTTTGTACATGCTATACCAAAATAAATAATTTACTCTTCTATAATGTTTTTTATTCAAGGATCTCAGAGTACTTTACAAATATTAAAAAATGCAAAATCTCCTACCCCATTGTGGGGGACATCTTTATAAATGGGGAAGTGGAAGTAGATCTTGAAGGTTAGATCCACAGGACTTTGGTGAATAACCTGCACTTTAAGTGCCTTACTCCACAAATTAGATTCTTATAAAACCTACTCAGGTACCACCTAATCAAGGTAGTACCATTTTCCTAAGCAGTCAAATTTCCAACAGTGAAGTTCTCTAGAAACTTAGGGTACAATCCTATTTCATCTGAAGAAGCCTAATTGCTACTTATGCACCTAAATGTGGAGATATAAGACACATTTTTGCCATTACACAGATTTTTATAGCTGGCATGGAAATAGGAAGGAAGCTCCTCTATACATAGTTGTTCTTCAGTGATTCTGTTTCACTTAGGAAAGTGCATAGGAAGAGTATATTGAAGGTAAAACCAAGCAGGCCAGCTCTTTAATAGAGGATAGAGGTCCCTCCCACCTCTTAATTCAATGTCCTACCTACTTCCTAAACAATGTCATGGTGCCCTGCCTATTGTGAGGTAGGGCTAAGAATGTCTTCTGCCCCTCCTACTGAAAATGACTGATGGTGCGTCCAAGTGGGGAAGATGGGTAGAACCTGAAGGGGAGAAAGCGAAAGTGACATGGGGACTACTCCAGCCCCTACTCATGTCCCCAGTGGTATTTCTGTATTTGGTTAAATCAAACTCCTGTCCTTGGCATTGTCTGCTGACTCAGTGTGCTGGCTTTTAATGGATCCCATGCTAAAACGTAAATTTATTTCCATGCATTGTTTAAGGGCTTGCAGCAGTGTGGGCCAAAAGAAATCTCATGAGGTTCAACAAGGACAAGTACAATGTCCTGCACTTAGGACAGAAGAATCCCATGCATCACTACAGGCTTGGGACCAACTGGCTAAGTAGCAGCTCTACAGAAAAAGACATGGGGTTTACAGTGGGCAATAAGCTGGATATGAGTCAATAGTGTGCCCTTGTTGCCATGAAGGCTAACAGCATACTGGGGTGTGTTAGTAGGAGCATTGCAAGCAATATTTCCTCTAAGGAGTAGTGGTCCATGAGCATGCCACTTCAGTCTGTGAGCGTGCCACTTTGGTCCCACCTCTCCCTTTCAGCGCAGCCCGTCGGTAAGAGTCCCTAAGGAGAGTGTAATTATATTGTTTGCCATTGAAACATGGTGCAGAAAAGTAGAGCTTTTCTGGTTAGATACCTTTTACAAATGCAAATTTATATATATTTTACATAGGCTCCAAATTCATCTCCAGTTGCACATTTAACATTTATCTTCCTTTCCTTTAAGTTGCACAGTGCTTCTCATGTTATTGTATAACAATATCACCAGTTGAGCCACTAAGTTAGCATTGGGGGCTGAGTAAGCACTGTATTGGTGTTTTATTTCAGCACAAAATTCATCTGGTCTTGCAGCTTTTTAAGAGTGTGAGAAAAATGTCTGGGGAGGGGAGTGGGGTGTGAGAGGGTCCTCTCTGCCCTAACAAAAAATAATAGAAATAATACTTGCAGGTTTTTAGCATCTTTATTTTGGAATCTCCAACCACTTCATCAGCATTAATTATAGGTTCTTACTACCTCCATTAGTAGATGATGTATTCATTGAGGATGGATGTACCCAACCTTCGGCACTTGGGGTCAGTTCACGAGTGCGATCCTAGATGTCATCCTAGCTGAGGGCTGGGGCTGGGGGCTGGCATGGGCTCCATGGAACTGGTCTGCTTTCCAGCCCCAATGCCATGTGCTTCCTCACTCCCAGAGGCATGGCGAGGTGGGGACAGGGGCTGGGAACTGCTCTGCAGGCTGCATCAGCTCCGGGGAACTGCTCTGCTCCCCAGCCCTGATGCCATGTGCCTCCTCACTCCCTGAGGTGATACGGGAGTGCGGAGTAGTTTCCCAGAGCCAGCAAAGCCCACGCCAGCCCCCAGCCTCAGCCCCTGTCCTGCCTCGGGGAGGAACCACTGCCTGCCCTGGAGTGAGGAGCTTACTTTCGGTAAGTATCCCACGCTGGCCCCAGTGCCTCCACTACACTCCACTCCCAGCTCCTCCCTGGGTGGGTGCGCAGCCTCAAAAAGTTTGTGCGTGGCAAGATTTTTACTTGTGTGTGGCCACACATGTGCACACCTTAGAGGAAACCTTGGTTGCAAGTAGATCGAGGGAAGTAATTATTCCCCTCTACTCTGCACTGGTGAGGCCACATCTGGAGTACTGTGCCCAGTTTTGTATGCTCCACTACAGAAAGGATATGGACAAACTGGACAGAGTCCAGCAGAGGGCAATGAAAATGTTTAGGGGGTTGGGACACATGCCTTCTGAGGAGAGGCTAATAGAACTGGTCTTATTTAGTCTGCAGAATGGAAGACTGAGGGGGGATTTGACAGGAGCCTTTAACAACCTGAAGCGTGGTTCCAAAAAGGATGGACCTAGACTGTTCTCAGTGATGGCAGATGACAGAACAAGGAGCAATGATCTCAAGTTGTGGCAAGGGACATTTAGGTTGGATATTAGGAAAAACTTTCTCACTAGGAGGGTGTTGAAGCTCTGGAACAAGTTACCTAGAGAGGTGGTGGAATCTCCATCTTTGGAGGTTTTTAAGGCCCAGCTTGACAAAGCCCTGACTGGAATAATCTAGTTGGAGATGGTCCTGCTTTGAGCAGGGTTTTGTAGTAGATGACCTTCTGAGGTCCCTTCCAACTCTAATTGTCTATGATTCTATATTTCCTCTACACCTACTGACATGCTCCAGTCCTTGAAGTTTGCCATCCACCATTGCCGCTTTCAGTCCTACAGAAGACCAAAATACATAGATGCCCCAATTTTTACTGAAAAACAGAGTTGGTCAAATACATTGTAAGTGGTACCTCCACCCCTCAAAAGTGAACAGGTTAAACAGATCAGATAGTCAAAAGTTAGGAGAAAAGAACATAGGATCAGAGGAAAGTAAAAGGTCCCTGTGCTAAAGGCAGGATCATCCCTGACTAAATCATCCCAAGGCAAGTGTTAGTCAAGAGGAAGCTCATGAGCATGGAAGCAGTGGTCTCCATCTTCCCACCCCTTGGGGTTCATGGCTTGGCTTCTCCTGCTGCTGGAGCAGGTACCTTTTTGCCTGATGCCAGGGCTTCATGCCTGTTTTCCAGCTGGACAGCTGAAGAAGAGGAGTGCTGTCTGTCACCAAAGGTGATAAGCTGCCAGCTTCTGCCTTCCTGAGTATGTCTTCTGTGTCTTCAAATGCCTCCTCTGGCTTCCCTCTTCCAGGATGTGGGAAGTTTTTTTATGCATTGAGTTAATGAAGGCCTTATGTCCATGGATGTTTCTGAGCATATTCATTTTTTCCTGCTGCTGCCTTATCTGATTCTATGAATAAATTGTATTGTTCTTTCTCTTTGCAGGGTCTAAATGACTTGTTCAAAAAGCATGATGGAAAGCTGTAAAATAGCTGAGAGCAGATTTCCCAAAAGCCAGTCTAGTACTTAACTAAAAGCCCATCCTTTGATTTATTTTGTGCATTTCTGGTGCTTTATGAGAACTTGCTTATCCTGCTTGAGATGATGGACTAGAAACATGAAGTATATTTGCAGTGTACTTCTGGCTATATCAATATTAGTGGCTACTGGCTACCTATGAATAGTAGAATGACTAAAAAAATTAGGATTCTCTGATTAATGTTGCTGTTGTTATTTATTATTATATTGTTATATAACAGCTCCTATTCCTCTGCCACCCTTCCCCCCAAAGACCATCATCTACTTTTTTACAGAAAATATTGAAAAGCACATGAAACATCAGTAAGCTTTAAGTAACAGCCCATTTCCTAGTCTGTGCAATTTGCAATTCCTTTATAATCCTACAAGAGAAGCACTAACAGCTGATTGAGACTCCAAGTGCCGCAGGTAACAGGAACGACGATCAGTCATTGAGAGTATAGTATTTCAGGTTTGGCTGGGATTCTTCAGATTATAAGCCAAATGTTAAATGTACTCTAAATGAATGACTAAACACTAAACTGCTCTCTGGCAGTCATCCTAAATATAGAGAGCCTTTACCGCTGTGAGTGCTTGAAGCCATCGTATTATCCAAACTTCTGCATTCAAACTCTAATACTTTACCCAATTAAATGTATAAAGAATGTCTGTATATTGCCAACTACCAAGCAAACCAAAGTGTTCCTTTATACCTATCTTAGCATTCTGTTTAAAATCTTCCCTAATATCTGCTCTCCTCTTCTGTTTAACATAATTGTGTCCCATAGTGCAATCCCAACTAGTTTTTCTTTCAGTGTCCCATTATACTTCACTGAATATTATGCCCTGTATCACATCTAATTTCTCTCTGATAGTCTAAAACTGGCATCTGTGAGGTTCAGAGAGAGTTTAATTCCCTTTCAAGTCGATTGGAGTTGAAGCTACTCCAGCAGTTTACAGGGTCAGTCCTAATGAAGCTTTTCCTTTTTAAAATGCCTAGTATTTCCCTGTCTAATGTAAAGTGTGATCTTAACTGCATCACTGTTCATTGTACAACCCTTCATCTAGATCCATAATCAAATCTTCTGAAATAGCTCCACACTATTAAATGCATACAATTCCTCTTGTATCTAATGTATTTATCACTCCCTTCATATATGTATCTATTTTCATTTTTCTCTATTTGGAATACTGTTTTTTTGCAGATAGTTGCTTGTTATGGAATGATTTGGATTGGTAAAAATTAGGGGTACACCAATAAGATTTTTTTGGTTGATGGCCAATTATTAACCAGCCATATCAGCCTATACTGATTCGATAGCCAATATGGAGCTTCGCAGCTTGGAAAGCAGCATCTGGACAGTAAGTCTGTGTGGGGGGATGAGGTGTAGGGGAGGGAAGGGGAGTAAGGAGACTGATTGAGGTCCCTACAGTAAGGGAGGGAGAGGAGCAGAGGCAGGTGCTGCCTGGCCAGTATGGTGAATAGGCCTCCAAGGTGATCTTGGCGTGGAGCTGCAGGCAACTCATCCAGAGGGCGTGGGAATGGAGGGTGGTTCCCTGCTGCTGCACACATTCCCAGGGGAGGCATGGGGGACATATGCCCCCTGGATTTGTCCATGGGACGAGAGTGGGCTGCCCGCTGTGGGCTTGGGGCCAGCGGCTGCATCAGTCTCTTCCCAGTGGGGGGACTGGGCTGTGGCTGCACTCAGGGCAGGCAGGGGCAGGTGGCAGCACTGTGAGTGGGGGCTACAGAGAATTTTGGGGTGGATGTCACCCACCCCCATAGCCCACCTTCCCAGTGCCACCACTGCCTACGCTGCCTCCACCCGCCTTAAGCACAGCCCTGGCCAACCCCACTCTGGGAAAAGGCTGGCACAGCCCCTGGCTCTGAGCCTACAGCAGGCAGCCTGCCCCTCACCCTGCATACAAAACTGGGAGCCACATGCCCCCCATGCCTCCCCCAGGAGTCTGTACAGTGGTGGGGAGCTGCCCCCCTCCCCACCCACCTGTGCTGTCCACACAAACTGCCTGTAGCTGTGCCTTACAACCTGCCCCAGGGACCCATTCACCACCCTGGCTGGGCAGCTCCTGCTCCTGGCCCAGCCCTACACCCTCCCTAATTGTGGGGGCTTCAATCTGCCTCCCATGCCCCTCCCCTCCCCCATGCCCTTTCCATCCCACAGACTTACTGGCCAGATGCTGCTCTTCATGCTGCCAGGCTGTATGCCTGGCCGATATGCATGCCCCCTATCTTTGGTTTGAAGGGGCTGCTCTAAGTTACTTCAGTAACTTAGAGCAGCCTAATCACACAGTTCAGGAGCCAAGGATCTGTTTGCTAAGAATGAAGAGCTAAGAATCAATACAGGAGCTAAGAGTAAGGTGTTCCCTCTCTTTTGTGACATACTGCCTTATATTGAGGGGGCATGTGCTATAAAGCAACCAGACTCAACCAATGAAAAAATCTGGACTACTTGTTAAGGGTAAACAGAGTGTCGTTTGCAATTCTGGGGCAAAGATTTGATTCCTAGCATTGATCAAGCTGTTACAGGGCATCACCATTGCTCAGGAAAAAGTTCTTACAGTCCAGGAAAACCAAGCATCAAAACCAGTGGCAAGTGTGACCTCTGTGGAAATGGACCCAGACTTGAAAACATTCATAAAACAACTTTAAAAAACCTTTAGCCTTTTTCTAGCACTTTCTGGCTAAGTACAGACATTCAGGAGGTTAAATCAGTTCAAAATAGCCACCCGATTTAAACTTAGCTCATCTTGGTGCCAACTTTACACTTACAGACCTGGTCTCAGTGACAGGCAATCAGTCTAAACCTGTAACTGAACAGAAGTTCCATGTACACAACAGGTCTAAAAATTGCAGAACCCAGTTTAAGATAAATCTTGATCTATGTAGTATCAGACTCATTTGATTTAGGTCAAACTAGTGCAGGGAACTTCTGTCCTCTTCCTCTGTGTAGCCCCAGAGCTGGGAAAACTCAGCCACTGGCCCCAGTCCTCGGGCTTCTCTTTTTATTCCTCTCTTCCCCGACACTGATCAATTTCCAACCCCCACCCCCGGCACCTTACTCCCCCACAGCCTGTGCTCTCAACGCCCATCCCACAAGCTGCTCTGCATGCAGCCACTTTTATCAGCATTTGCTGCTGCCAGAGCCAAACAAGTAAGTCTTGGTGGTTGGAGGGATGGGGGTGTAAGTTTGCTGGGGGGGAACCCCACCCCACCCACAGGTTATGCCTGTTCCCCTACCTCTTGTGGGTGATACCTGCTCCTCCCACTCCACCCATGTGTTGCACCTTCCCCTCATCCCCCAGTGAACCCCCAATCCTCTCCAGCCTGCTGAACCTCCAACCTCTTGGCTAGCCAGGATGGCTTACCTGATATTGGGCAGCCATTCTGAATTGATTTAACCTCCTCCTAACACCCTCAAATGTCTGTACTTAGCCTTTATGTTCCTAGTGCTATACAAACTAATATTAAGGTGGGTAACTATTATTATCCTCATTTAGGATAATACTATAATAGCTAGGAAAGACTGAGTGACTTGAGGTTTTGAAGTGGGGTTAAAACTGAGGGGTCTCTTTTTCCCAATACTGTACTTTGATGACTCCTGTCTCTGACTTACTTTATGAAATTAGCTATTAAGATCTGGGTTGATGTCTCCATTAGATTAACAACATTTAAGGCAGGTCCAGCCCTGCACATGAAATTTTGACAGCATCCTATTACACCGGTAGAAGTCATGTGCTGATCAGTGGGTTTGTTTTCAGTACCTTCTAGGCTATGTGACCTCACCTCTGATTTTTATTTTGTTTACTTTGTTGCAAAATTATTGCATCTACTTAAAGGTCAGCCAAAGTAAAATGAGATTTTGCTGGAGGTCAGATGTAAACAAATGTTTGATGTTGCCCTGTAATTTTTCTTAGATCTTTTGCAGAGATGGGTTGTTGTGTGCCAGAATTCATAAAAGAAATGTATATTTTAGAAGCTGTATTGCATTGGGCATAAATCATTTCAATGTGTCTGCAAACCTGGATTAATGGTTATCATGTTTGGGAGAACTAAAAATGTGGTTATTGTGTACATACTGAGTTAAGTTGTGTAAATACATTCATATACTGTGCATATTTTAATGTTTTGTTCAATGCCTTCTGTCACAGGGCACTAAGGTGTGCCAGCTCCTTCAAGAGGATAGTCAGCTTAGCTATGGAGCCCTGAGAGCTAGGCACAGCTCCACAGCTGCAGGTTGCCTTGGCAGTAAGCTAATCATGGTATTAGCTGGCACCTGCACCTGGTCAGCTGACCAGAAGAAAACAGGACCCTGGGCATATATAAGCCCCAGGGCTGGGGCTGGCAGGAGGACAGTTCTCTGTCAGCAGCCAGGGGGAAGGAGCTCTTGTAGAAATGCTACTCAGAGACACTTGGTTGCCTATTCTGCCGCTGGTAAGACTAAAGGGCTCTAGGAGCTCTTAAACTATCTGGAGCTAGGAAGCACACATTGTTGAGGGAGAAGCTTGTCTCCTTAAAGGGGCAGGGTGTGACCTCCAATGTTATTGCTGTTGTTATGTTATAGCCCAGGGGCTTGTATTTATTCATAGATTCATAGATATTAGGGTTGGAAGGGACCTCAATAGATCATTGAATCTGACCCCCTGCATAGGCAGGAAAGAGTGCTGGGTCTAGATGACCCCAACCTCCTCTTGAAGACCCCCAGGGTAGGGGAGAGCACCACCTCCCTTGGGAGCCCATTCCAGACCTTGGCCACTCGAACTGTGAAGAAGTTCTTCCTAATGTCCAGTCTAAATCTGCTCTCTGTTAGCTTGTGGCCATTATTTCTTGTAACCCCCGGTTACAAATATGTTGTTATTTGAATCCGGTGGACTTGGATGAGGCTACTGGGGAGGAGAAGACCTCATTGGGGGGCACACTACAGTGTGGAGAGCCCAGCACCAGTGAGGGAGCGCAGACAGGGGTCAAGGGCACAGTGATGACAGGAGGCTGAGCTAGATCAAGGCCTCAGAGGTTCAATGTTTGAATACTACCTGCGAGGCATGGGGCGTGGTAAAGGGACAGTTTTGGAGCCATGCGTCTAGCCCCTAAGGCTTAGTGTGTCTTGAGAGGCACTGACTTTGAGTGAGACCCAGAAAGGGATCCAAGATCGGCAGGATCTAGTGGGGTTCAACAGGACCATGATCACACAAACTCATGGGCAGTCTCCCAACTTACTATTTCAACCAACAAGAAATGGTGGGTGAGATTAGAAGGTGCCCACAAGGCAGAACAGACACAGTCATGGAACCCTAGGGTCATCACAGCCATCCCTGGGGACCCCACGCCATGACATGTTCTTTTCACTTTTTATTTATCTTGAAAATAACCAACTAAAATTAATAAGAGAAATAACATAAACCTTCCACATGCTAAAATCCAAATGCACAATACTGACTTTTTTGTTTTGAATGCAATAATATGTGATCATTACATTCTTATTTTATGCAGGAATTATAGATACGCATATAGCTTTTATGTATTTTTATAGATTCTGGTGTTAATAGTATTACTAACATGAGTAAACTAACACATAGTGCTGAAACATTCAACAGGTTGGTTCAGAGAAGTAAGCACTCATTAAAACTGGTTTCATCTTATCAAGACAGCACTAAAAACACAATTCAACAAACTACTGTAAAAAGATTTGAATGCAGACTTTAAAGGAGACTCATGAAGTTTCATCCACTGAGTTTTTGCATAAAATAATAATAATACTAGTGATATACTATAGCTGTGAAAAAATGCCATTCATAGTTGGTTATTTGATATAAAGTCCAACAGAATCCACTCAATATAGTAATATTTTATCATTAGAAATGTGTATTTGGTAGCATATATGCAAAATATTCTTGTACTGCATGCTTTATAATTATGGATTTTTTTAGTTGTGTGATTGAAGTCTAACATAAAGTTGTTACTATCATAATAAAATGGATTATTATATTATTACTGAGTTAAAATTATTGAGGCTATTAAGTGACCTTATTTTGGTAATTATTTTTGATAACATTCGATATACCTAAACTGTTTTTCCTGAGCTGTATTTGATGGGCTAAATATTTCATACATTTGTCATCTTTTCTTCTTAAAACGGCCTGTGAGGAACTGACATATCTTCTAATTCTTCCATATAAATGTTGGAAGTCAGATACCTTCACAGTGCACTTCTGTGTCAGTCACATTTCATCACTCCTTCGTTGTCTGCTGACAAGGCTATAAGCTGCTTTTGACCATAGGAACTGTACCATGTATAGCACGAGATGTGAGCTGGTCAAATGTGGGCAGAGGGTTTTTTAGAAAATAGTTCCCAAGCTAATGGATAAAATATTTTTAAGCATGCTGAAATGGTTTCACAGGCAAGCAGCCATAAATGAATAGATCTTTTGTTGTGGGCCTTGATCTCTCTCCCCCCACCTCCTTTGTCAGGATGAGTCAATATCTTTCTAATTGGGTGTCCTTTTTGGACTTTTTTCAGGTTTTAGGCATTAAGAAAGTTCAAATCCTTAAACACATAGCCTTGGTGCCCAGGAACCATTTTTCCTTTAACAAGTTTATTGCTTCAAGAGGTATTCTTTTCAGAAGGCTCAACAGTATTGTTATGTGTTTTTATGTGGCGCACAGAAATGTAAAAAGAACTACGTTATACATCAGTGAAATGACATTGCTATCCCAAGAATGGACAAACTGATTTACCGTGTCCTTAACAAGAAGCCAGTCGACTTCTAAATAGTGTTGTGGGATTGTTCTGTAGCTGTGGCCCAGTATGCTTTCAGAAATAACTACCCTGCCATCTCAGTGGTAGCTCTTACTTTGTTATTACATCCTTCCAAAATCTTTGAGGAAAGTGTCTCAAATGTGACCTTTGACAATAATACCTCAGGTGAAATGGTTCAGATTTTATCATTGACAGTCAAACATAAATGAAAATGTTCTGCAATGGAGCCACCTAACCCCTCCAACTAGAGGTGACAGGTAGGCACGTTTGCTGATTTCCTGAATTCTTACCTTAGGATTTTTAATAAATAACTATACTTTGGAATTCAATAGTGTCGTCTATCCAAGAATGTTGTGGTATTTTGCAAGCAGCACAGCACACACCATGCCTGCAAGGAGGATATTATCATCTCCATGTTACAAATTAGAAAAAAGAGATGCCAATGGATTAAGTAAATTGGTAAATGAAGTTTGGAGTAAAGTCAAGAACCAAAGATTCCAGAATCAATACATAAGGGTAAGTATAGAAGTTAAAGCACATGTGGGGCTTAATCCTTAGCTGCACTTAGTATACACTTTGGGTGAGGCTTGAGGAGACTAAGAAGCAATTAAACTGTGCAAGCCATAAACTATGGTAACCTACTGAAAGGACAAAATCAGTGTGTAAAGCAAAAGGAAAAAATGTATTTCAGATTAAAATGAAACCTAACATGTAGTCAAGTTATTTTACATCTGCCTATAATGGGGTTCTTGCACCTTGCCCTGAAATATGTAGTGTTGACCACTGTGTGAAACAAGATGCTGATCTTAGGGAACCTCAGTTGTGATCCAGCATAGCAATTCCTATGCTCCTCTGCCAACTGGAATAACAGAACAGTCATGGGTAATGAGAAATGCATGTAAATCTGCTTCCTGTGGTGGAACAGTATTACTTGCTATGCTTGCCTCTCTCTCCCTCTACTTGGATACCCAGGAAGTAGGAATTACTGTGATTCTAGACATGTAGTAACTATATATTTAAAATATTCAAGTTGTTTGGTGTGATGCTGGATATGTTTCCCCATCTGTGGTAAAGAGCTCTTGAGAAGACTATTAGCTATGTTCATCTGTTTTGAACTGGTGGAAGATCCCGTCCCCAGTGGCAGTGATAAAAAGGCAAAGTTAATAGTCACATCTTTTTTTCTTCCAGGCACTGTATTCATTGGTTGTGGGAACAAAGTGCAAGATAGCAAAAAAGACTGAAAATGAGGCATTTTTTGCTCCTGAGCTGTCAGGAAAACGGAGCTTACAGCCAAAAAACAATCTCTTTACAAATGCTGGAATCACATGGCCCCATTCTGCACTGGCTTGTATTTTTTTATTTCATTTAAAACAAATTCAAATTATAGTGTTTTACACCTGTTTTTCATTAATGTAAATGATTATAGAAGATGCTACACCATGGAGAATCAGGACCTAGACTCTGAACTATCTAGGGAACTGGGAAGTAATACATAAATAGGGGTTGTCACATGATGGCTTCTGTATGAACTTTTGAGCTGAAAAGCAATCACATTGGACTAACCTTATATGGCTTTGGTAGCTGGCATGATTTAGGAGCACCCATAGATAGGGATGAAATTTGAGTCTGGACATAATCTTATGTAACAAATTACTATGCTAGCTGGTTATGTTGCAGAATGATTAAGACTGGGTGCAGTTACATGAGACATTTACTGTAGAGTAGACTAATTAGCTCTGCAGTAAATGTCACACATCAACACATGCACCTCTATTAGTCGAAGTGAATTAATTACACTTGTAAATACAAGTACTATCCTGCTATGGAGGTTTTAACTCTGCAGCAGTGCACATGTAGACACTGCCCCAACTGGCTCAGGCACAAGTATGCTTCAATGCAGGAGCTGCCTAGTGCCTAACCCCACACTGAAGCACCCTTGTACCCTAGCGAACCCCTCCACAACATGTTGAGTCAGGGGAAGTAGCCCTAAGCTGGCAGGATGACCTTCAGGGCTCCCTGCCAGACAGGGCTAATGCAACTCGGCTCAATGTGCTGCAGTCCCAGGCGCACATGTAAACACTGTCCCTGGGAGCAATAAATTCTGGTGTGATAAGCACCAGAGTTTATTGCATCACATTAATATGCACATTTAGGTGCACCCACTGTTACCTCAATGGTGACCATTTCAAATGGTAAGAACAATTAAGTGATGATAACCTTTCCCATACTTTCTGTAGTATGCAGCCTGTTGTTAAAAACAGCCTTGGACTGGAAGCCTGCCAATGTAACTCCAACTTTTAAAAAAGGACTCTGGACAGAGGTGGCTATTGCCTGGGCAGTTGCCATACATAGGGACAGCAGCAGTTTCTGGTTGCCACTGCAGCAGAAATTTTTTTGTTTTCCCATGCCCCACCCCCCCGGACTCTCTTCCCCCAATTCAGCAGCTGGGGCAGCTGCCCTTGTTGCACTGTCTAGTTATGCTACTGGCTCCAGAGGGAAATACAGGTCTGTGAATTTAACTCCTGTTTCTGGAAATTATATTAGACACAATAATGAAAAAAGACTGTTCAGCACATTGATAAATAGGACATGCTGGCAGGAAATCAGCACGACTGTTCCAAAGGGAGGGCATCCCACCTCAGAATATTAAAGTTCTTCTAGGGTGTCAACAAGAATGTGGATCAGGCTGATCTAGTTGACAGAGTAAATCTGCAATTCCAAAAAGCCTTCAGCAAAGTCCCATGCCAAAAGCTCTTAATGAAATTAGCTTGCCATTGAATTAGAAGAAATGTTCACATGTGGATTAGAAATTGGCTTAAGGGTACAAAACAGAGTGGGTATAAATAGTGCATCAGGGTTCTGTGTTGGGACTGATGCTGTTGAATATATTCAAGCAGAGGTATATAGGAAGGTTGCCACGTTTGCTGATGACACAAAATTATTCAGAATGGTAAAGAACAAGGCAGCCTGCAAAGAACTACTGAAGTATCTTGCAAAATTGAGTGAATGGACAACAGAATGGTGGATGGAATTTGATGTTGATAAATGCAAAATGATGCATATGGGGAAACATTATTCCAAAATATATACAGAAAATGATGAGCTCTGCATTAGCTGTTTGTGGCAGAGCATCTCTTCAGGGGTGGCCATGAAACCCCTGGGGTCCCTGCAACCCACACTCTCATTGAGCAGTTATCCCTTCTCTTTCCTGCCATGCCTTTTTGTAATTGTTTTTTATATAAAGGAGGCTGCCCCAGGGCTTCCCAATCTGATCTCTCACATGACTACCAGGTGTCTATGATCTCTGCTTTAAGGGCATATTGTGTAGCTCCATTCTGCCTGTCCACCATGCCCCATGCATTGCAGGTGTAATCACTCGCACCTGTTCATCCACACTCTTAATCCCTCAATACACTCAGCCCTTCCCTGGGTTCCACAACACACTCAGTCCCTCAATACCCTCAGTCCCATTCTGGGCTCCTGGACCCCAAATTAGGTCCCATATACTCAGCCTTTCTCTGGACTCCAGACCCCTCGCTAGGTCCCACACACTCAGTACCTTTCTGTGGGTTCTGGACCCCTCCCTTGATCCCAGGAACCTCCTCCACCCCTTAGTTTCTTCTTAAATCTCCGAACAGGTGGCTGGATTCTCCCTGCCAGCCTTCAGGAGCTGCAGCCACCCTGCTGAGCCGACGTTCCCTCAGAAGCCTCCAAAATCTCACTGCTGGCCCTATTCAGGTCTGGGCTTATGTCCTGCCTAAGCCCAGCCTTCCTACAGGGTTAGATGACTCCATAATCAGCCTTAACCACACCTGCAGGCTGCCACTTGCCTCCTGTCACAATGTTATCACACAAAAAGGAGATTTTGGACTCAATGAGACAGTTCACGAAAAAAATGGCAGCTCATTGTTCAGCAACACTGAAAAGACAAATAAATTATTAGGAGTTATAAAGAAGGGAATTGTAAACAAACAGAAAGTATCACTATACCTCTATAAGTCTGTTGTGCATCCACACCTTGAATACTGGGTGCAGCTTTCGTTCTTATACATCAAAAAGGCATAGAAAAACAGGAAAAGAAACAGAGAAGGGTAACTAGGATGATCAGAGGTATGGAGGAACTTCCATATGAAAAGAGACTAAGTAGGCTAGTGCTTTTCAGCTTAGAAAATAGATGCTTGAGGACATGATAGAATTCTACAAAATATTAAATGGTGCAGAGAAAATAGTTTATTATTTACCATCTCTGAAAATACTAGCGGACATAAAATGAAACTATTAGGTAGTATGGTTAAAACTGAAAAAAGGGATTTTTTTGTATACCATATACTAGTGGAACTCATTGCTACAAGAGCTTTTGGATGCTTGTAGCTTAACCTAGTTCAAAAGGGAATTAAGTAATTTCTTGGAGAAAAGGTCTAACAGAGGGTTCTGAATATGGTAGCCTTGAAATCTGACCTTCCTAAACCTCTTATTCCTGGAAGCGGTAATGAGAAAGAAGCATGGGATGGAAGATTCTGGATATGATCTCTTTACCTTCCCCCTCAACATCCATACTCTGCCAATGTAGTAGACAGCATACGGGGCTAAATGAACCTACCATCTGACCCAGTAAATGGCATTTCCTGTGTTCCCAGTGCTGCTATTAGAGAGGGAAGTAACATGATACAAGTTTGCAGGTTGATACAAGGCTAAGTAACACTAGCTTAGGTAAAAGAGAAATGTGCCATATACTTGTGGA
This sequence comes from Alligator mississippiensis, assembly GCF_030867095.1. Lineage (NCBI taxonomy): Eukaryota > Metazoa > Chordata > Crocodylia > Alligatoridae > Alligator > Alligator mississippiensis. Next base: position 50,785,270 of record NC_081827.1, on the reverse strand, counting down.
AGATGTATTATTCTCACAATGATGTCATATCCCTTACTTTTTTGCAATATTAACATTTTAGAGTTTAAGAGGAAGATCTGACAGTCTGGAAAGCAGGATTTCAGCCGCTTAATACAAGTTTCAAATGCCTACTAAAGGGGTGAGTAGAAAATTTCCCTTGCCATTCATTTATAATGGCAATATGAGTGTAAATCAGAAACGATACATTGAATTATCTAGTCTTATCCATTTCTAGCCAGGTAACTCCCTCTCACAATTATTTATTTGTAGACCAGTTTTTCAATAAACTGGCATTTTCTTTGAGTTACTGCATATATTTACTTAAGCTTGTTCCTCATGAGACATGGTCAGTGGGAAGTGTCAAGCAGTGGTTGCATCATAGAGTCATAGAAAAGTAGGGCTGGAAGAGACCTTATGAAGTTATCTAGTCCAAGAGATTTTAGACTTTCACATATGTAGATAGAAGCAGATTCAGCAAACAACATAAGAAAAAAATGTATTTAAGTGGTTGTTTGATATGAGTAATGTTCATGGGCTTGGAATATTCCAGCAATAAATAGCTTCTGTGATTATCAAATGCCTCAGCTTCACTTCAGCATTTAATCATCCTCAAAAGCCATAAATTGCCTCATATACTCCTCCACCAAGAACATTTTCCCTTAATCAAACTGGATTAATAAGTTTTAGAGACATTACACATTTATATATGAATTTGGTGGGTCATGAGAGTGATGAGCCAGATGTAGGGATTCAGAAAAGTAGTGCGAGTATCACATCAAATAATGAATTGAATTAGGTGTAACTTATGTGGAGAGTGCAAAGAGTTATGGCTTAGTAGGAAAAGCTATCACTAGGATTGTACAAAATATGTTCATGCTAAACTCCCCATTTAAATTTAGCACACAAGATTTCAGATTATTTCTTGCCTCAAATAATGGCTAAGGATTTTATTTGTATTTGGCATTTCTTTGTACAATATTATAGGAGCTCATCCTGCACATCAAGCCTTTCAGTAAGATGTGTCTTAGTCCTGCCAGAAGCTATAGGTTTGACTAAATGATCAAATGTGTCCTTCTGGCCTTTAAATTTCTAATAATTTTTGCCAGTGTGCTTTGTTTGTTTAGTAAAATTTCTATAACAAAACCAGGTGCCTGTCCTTGGCTCAAGGTGCAGCTGCCATTTACTAACAAAATTTACCATGATTTAGTACCACACAGTGGGCATGTTTACATGTTGCCCTATGGTGGCGTTGTTACTGTGCTGTGCTTTAGTAACCACCTGTACTGCACTGTATGTGTGGTGCAGTTATTTTTAGTAGCTACTTTGCCATAGTGGCGCACTATTACAGGGGAGTGCACCACTATGGCAAAGTAGCTGCTGGCCACATGTAGACACCTGTGGATGCTATGTTGCCATAGCACCTTGCCATAGCATCACATGTAGATGCACCTAGTGAGTGTGTATGTAAATTCCAAACTTGAAGGGTCTGTACAGAGTGTCTTATGAGCAGAAGCCTCTCTTTTTACGCTACAATGGTTCCAATTCAGAAGTTTCTGCTGATCACAGCTGTGACAATATAGTACAGGCCAGGCAACTTTTAAATAGTGTTGTCAGCATAAGCAAATTCTGCTCAAAAATAGAAACAAAAGCTTTATTTTGTTTGAAATGTTGTAAGCATATGCAATGTTTCCGAAACATGAGGAGACAGTGCTAGGAACTGAAATCTGATATTGCACAGTATATATCTGTGCAATATAGTAAGATAGCAGGACAATACAGCAATGCAAATTTTTGCACACTACATGGCCAAGTTCCTTTAACTAATTGTGTCCTATTATCAGTCTCTTCAACCACGCAAGCCCTGGACATTTTTTGTCCAAATACTAGTAGCTATTTTTGCATGCATAAATAAATAAAATACAGTCAAAGGCCAAGAAAACAAAATTAACTTTATTATCATTACCATTACAGTCATTGTTAATATGAAAAAGTAAAAAGAATATATTAATACATTTTAAATTAAGAATAGATCTTACCTGCAAACTAATTATAAAGAATATATTAATACATTTAAATTAAGAATAGACCTTACCTGCAAACTAATTATATTGCAACAACAAATAATACCATGAATATTACAGATTTCAGTGTAAGTTTGCTACTATGGTATTATCATTCTTTCAACTTTAATTTACAATGTTTACATATTTGCTGTCTTCAGGACTGTAATCTGTGACCTGTCATATCTGATGAAGTTAGGTTACAACTGCACTACTTCCAAATTGTAATGCAAGAAATATTTTGAGTTAACTTTGGGTTGAAAAACCCAGAACTTTATTAACTATTCCCTAATAACACCGGCAGCTTTCCTTTCAAAGTTGTTTTAGCGTTATAGGTTTGCCTTACTGTTACCATGTCTGTCCTTCTAAATAGATTAGAATAAAATACTTTTATATTACATCTTTTGCCATTCATGTGTTCTATGCATCTACCTTCAAAGCCAGGTCCAGGGCTGCTGCCTTCATCCTGTTCTGCAGCCCATGTCACCAGGTTCTCTTAAGTGGGTCCCTCACAGGCTGATTTGCCCCAGGCCCCGCATCCCCCTAGGGTTGGTCCTGATCATAAGGTTTCAAAGTACTGAGATCCTTGCAGCAGACTCTTCCTCTCTTTGGAGTACTATTCCCCTACAAGTTAATGTTGATGTTACATTTTTTCAAGTTGGCTTTGAGAACATCCTTTCTCTGCCCTCCTCTTGATTGTATGCCTTAGCTGAGCTGGGAGAATAAAATTTTCTCTAGGAGTCTGGAGTTGGATATCTGGATGATGTGGCCAGTCCAGTGAAGTTGATGTTAGAGAATCATCACCTCAGTGCTCATGGTGTTTGCTTGCGAGAGGTTTCTAATGTTGGTGCAACTGTCTTCCCACTGGATTCAAAGGCTCATCTGCAGGCAGTGTTGATAGTACTTCTCCAGCAATTTGAGGTGCCGCCTGAATGTTTTCCACATCTCAGCTTTACACAGTAAGGTGGGGATCACAACTGCTTGATAAGCCAAAAGCTTGGTTTTGGATCTGGTGTTGCAGTCTTTGAACACCTGTTTCCTCAGGCATCTGAAGGCTGCACTTGTACTTTTAAGGCAATGTTGAATTTCCCTGTCTAGGTCAGTCTTTCATGAGGAATAGCTTCTAAGGTGCATGAAATACTCAACATTCTCCAGAGTCTTACCATGAGGGAATTACAGGACCTGGGAACTGCTCATTAAGAGCTCATTGATAGAGGATCTTAGTCTTCTGAAAGTTAAGCATCAGGCCCGTTTTCACGTATGCCTCAGTTAAGACATTGACGATTACTTGAAGGTCTGCTTCTTAGTGAGCACAAACTACAGCATCATCAGCATACTGGAGGTAAATGATTGAGGTCAGGGTGTTCTTGATTTTGACTTGAAGTTGGTTGAGATTAAATAGCTTACCATCCATTTGGTAGTTTAGCTCCATTTCAACTGGAAGTTAGTGGTGGCCAGAGGTAGCATCACAGTAGGAATATTGAAAAGAGTGTTGGAGCAATCACGGAACCTTGCTTAACTCCCATCGTATACTCAAAGAGATCTATAATAGATCTGTTACTAAGAACCACTGCTTGCATAATGTCATGGAGCTGGCAAAGAATGGTGATGAATTTGGTGGGTATCTGTACTTCAGAAGTATCCTCCATGGTACTTCTTGGTTGACAGAGTCAAAGGCTTTCATAAGGTCAAAGAAAGCCATGTAGGGAGGTTTATGTTGTTCATGGTATTTGTCCTGCAGGTGGTGAGCAATGAATATGTCAGTTGTGCCTTTTGATGCCCTAAACCCACACTGAGATTCTGGGAGGAGCGCTTCAGCAAGTGGAAGGAAACAATCCCACTTTTCCATTTCCTGTTCTCGCAATGGTCTTTGAAGGAGAGTTCTTGCAATTATCTTTCCTGTAGTGGACAGCAAGGTGATCCCTCTGTAATTCCACAGTCAGACCAGTCTCCCTTTTTGAAGACTGTTATGATCATGGCATCCCTAATGTCATCTGAGATTTCCTCAACTATCCGGATCCTTAACATGAGGGCATGGAGCTGTGATATGAGCTCCTCTTCTTCCTGCCTGAAGATTTCAGTGGGGAATCCATGAACTTCATATGACTTGCTCTTCATCAGTTTGATAGCTTTCCTCACCTCATCAAAGGTTGGGGAGATTTCAACACCATCTCTGACTGGATGTTGTGGGATGGACTTAAGAGCACTTTCATCAACAACAGAATCCCAATTTGATAAGGTCTTCAAAATGCTCCTTCTGGTGGGTATTGATGGCTCCCTTTTCCTTGATCAGGTCTACTGATCCAAAAGAAAGCAAAATTTATTTTGCTTGGCGTTAATGTCATTCTGCCAAGCACACAAGGCCTTGTGCTTGCAGTCAATCAACTCTTGGATCTCCTGGTCATTGTTTTCAAATCAGTCTTGATGTTTCCTGGTAGAGAATCCAACTGTCTCTTTACCGGCACTGATGACACTGGACTTGAAGGCACCCCAAGTGCTGCTGACATTCTCCTCTAAATGATTTTAATGAAATGTAGGCTGAAATCCTTGTACACAAAAATCTCCAACTGATTTCTTCCCTATTGGATTCATAGCATAAACTAAAATAATTAAAAGTACCAAATCTATTCCATTGTACTGTAGCTCCTATCCTTTTCACATCACTGTGGGATAAGAACCTTCAAATATTAGGAAATTAAATCAGAGGACTGGCTATAATGTCCATGCTCTACAGTCTCCCTTTTCCCCAATTCTCTGAGGAATAAATAAGGGTTAATTCTGGGGGCTTCAGACATCTTTTGGTTTTTGAGCCAAGTTATTTCTTTTTTCACAGCTCTTAGCCTCAAAAGTTATATAGACAGGTACGTTGAGCAAAAATTCAAAGGCTTTTCAATGTCATCTTCAATGGCTCAAGGATGCAAAATTATGGATTCCATTTCCTGAGGAGCAGGTAGGGACCAGGAGCAGATTTAGGGGGAATGCAGTGGTGCAGTTGCACTCTCCTTTGATTTCTCCTCCCTTCTTGCTCTGTAGGAGTCGAGGACCCAGTCCTATTGCAGTCAGGCTGCCTGGCGCCTTTTCCCAAGCTGCGTGGGCAGCCAGTGGCAATTTTCAAAATCCTAGATTTGCTTTTCATGGGAACCATACCATGAAAGTACCTCTGGGCAGAAGGCAGAATAGAGTTACACCTTATAGAGTAAGTAAATCAGAGATGCATAAGCTTTTGTAAGCAAAAGCTTACTCCATCAAATGCTATGAAAAAGGACTTCTGGGGTTAGAACTTTTTCAGCGATTACACTAGGAGAACAGGATTGAGTAACGGAGATCCAGCCATCTGTACAATGCATAGCACAGTGAGGTCAGGACTGGCTGCTTTATGAAGGTTAATTAAAAATTACATTTCCCACTTATTCAGTCTAGATATGTGCATAGAAATGACAAAAAGTACAGATTTAAACATAGCATTCAGGTGAGAGTACGGATTAATTTTCTAGCTTTACACACAAAAATCAGGGCTCCGATCTTTTTCAAGCCTCAGGTCAAAATGAGCTTAATGGTTTCACTACTCTGTAGTGAATATCAGGCCAATGTCAGCATAGGTCTAAGTCTGTGAAATTCATAATGTCCTATTTTCTCTGTCACTAAAACAACACAATTTGGAAAAGTCAGTAAAATAATGAGAGATCCAAGACTGAAACACTAGATACTGCAGCAGATACTGTAACTGTCCAAATGGTGCTTGGCTTTAGCTTCTGTTTTTCAAATGCTTACATTTACTGTTATCAAATTAACCAATAATGATCAATTCAAAATCAAAACAAACAAAGGAGATCTTCATGCTTTTGTAAAGAGAGACCTTGCTAGATACATTATAGAAAGCCACAAAAAGGATTCTATTCTTTCAGTTGGTCAGTCATGAATAAGATAATTTGCCAGCCAGTTACATTTTAAAATATATATTCTTTAACAAAACCTGAAAATGGCTACTGTGCTAGATGGTTATGAAATTATCAAATGTAATTTTCTTATTAGTAACATTATCTTTTGCCTGTTAAAAATGTCTATCTCAGCTCCCTAAATAGATGCTTATGTAACTTTACATAATGCTGTTTATAAGGCTTTATAATATAAGATAATGTTAAATAAAATTATACTTTACTACTTTTACAGCATTTTCATTAATACTTTAAATATGGTAGGAGTAAAATATATTAGAAATTGAGGAAATGAGAAATGAAGGAATTTGTACAATGTAATAACCTTACCCACTAAAATGTAATGATAACCATTTCTTTTATAAGGAGAAAACACTAAAATTTCAGTGAATATTTTTTTCTTCCTTCTAACTTTGATAAATAATGATGTTACAGATAATAACCTGATCATACTATTGGGCATAGCCTCCCCAGGATTGTGATTCAAATGTTCCTGCTGTATTTGGGAGACTTTCAGAGTCTAATTTCTCAGTTATGAATTTTTAATTCTCCAGTTGATGCAATATTATATTTGGTTATAAGTATATAAACATTTAGTCCTTGGAATAGATTCATAGGTTGTTAGGGGCTGGAAGGGATCATTGGGTCCAGTCCCCCTGCACTAGGCAGGAAAAGATGACTGGGGTCAATTGACCCCAGCAAGGTTACTGTCCAGTTTCCTTTTGAAGATTTCCCAGGTAGGTGACTACACCACCACTGGAAGGAGTTTATTACATAGTCTGGACACCCTAACTGTGAAGTTTTTCCTGGAATTGAGCCTAAAATGGCATTCCAGGAGTTTGTATCTGTTGCTCCTGGTCTTCCCCAGGGGTGCCCTGGTGAACAGCTGTTCACTGAGTTATTGATGTAAGCCGCTACCAAGTCCCCTCTCAGCCTTCTCTTCTGTAGGCTGAAGAGGCCCAGGTCCCTCTGCCTCTTCTCATACGGCTTGTTTTGCAAGTCTCTGATCATATGGGTGGCTCTTCTCTGGACCCTTTCAAGTTTTTCCACATCCTTGTTGAAGTGTGGTGCCCAGAACTGGAAGCAGAACTCCAGCTATGGTCTCATCAGTGCAGAGTACAGTGGGAGTATCACTTCCTTAGTTTTGCATAAGATGTAATGGTTAATACATGCCAGGGTGTTGTTTGCCCTGCTGGCCACACCATCACACTGCCAGCTGACATTCATGCAATGGTTGATCACTACCCCTAGGTCCCTTTTGGCTGTGGTGCAAGTCAAATTGCCACGACCAATCCTGTAGGTATGTTGGGGGTTGTTTGCCCCCAGATGGAACACCTTACCCTTCTGAGTGTTAAACTTCATCTGGTTCTGGTCCACCCAACTCTTCAGCCTGTCATATATCATATCTAATGCTGGCCATTAATTACGTATGTGTGTTTTTGGAACATTTTGGAAGAACCTCTCTGAAAATTATGAAATATTCTTTAGTAATACTTATTAAAGTGATACAAATGAATAAATTTTGAGCCTGCTGTGTATAATGGGCACTTATGATTACTATATTGATTATTTATCTTACTTCATTATTAGGTTGCATTACATTACTAGATAACTGAGTGCTGTACATTTCCAAAAATGGTTGCTCTTGCCTACATTCCATAGTCACTGAAAAACAGATATTTCCATCTTCACTCATTGTATTGAATATCTTCCTTTGAGTACTACCACTGGAGGCAAACAATTGGAGTAAAATAATCTTGATCCTTCAACCTGCTATAAACCATTCCTGCCATTCTTACAGTGCAATTAGGACACAACCTAATCCAACAGATAAATATTTCTGTACCACAGCCTTTGGACTATGTTGTTTTCTAGGACTTACACTTGGCCTTCCAGGCACATTCCAAAGAAATCAGATATGACCTATATAGTCAATTCCTACCAAAAATTAATTGTAATTCAGCTCGGTCCTCAGACAGTGCCTTAAATACCTGGAAGAACTTAGGTGCACACCAAGCATGCCTAACTCATACCAACAGAACTGAATTAATTTCAAAACAGAATTGTTGGTGTTTCTTCCCTCTTGCATAATGAAGTAGTGGTTATAGCACTTACCCAGGAAGTAAAAAGCCTAGGTTCCAGGCTCAGCTTGAGGAAATTCAAACTCATTTCCTATCTCCCAGAAGAGTGCTCTATAACCAGAATGCCCTAACTGCCACCTTTTACTATCTGCACTCCTATTGAACACATTGAAGCAATGAGGGCCAGATACAGTAGATTGTATTGCCATTCTAAGGCAAGATGCACAAGTTTAATCATTCTAATACCTGCATATAAGTGCACAAATGACCAAACTGGAAACCTGGAACTAAACTAGTACCATAGCTATAGTTCTTGAAATGGTGCATCCCAGCCCTCTCATGTCTGGCTTGTGGCCAGTATTTAGGGAAAAGAGCCAGGGTCCTCTTCACTGTCTATGTGTTTATTTTTAGTGTATCCTGGGAGCTGTGTCCTGTATCAGACCTATACCCAAGATCCAAGTAGGAAGATCATAATCAGCTGAGCAAAAGGATGAGGCAGAACACTTGTTTTTTATCCCTTTGTTTGGGCAAGTAAAACAAAAGTACAATGTAGTAGGGCTGTGTGAAGCTTTGGGTGGTGACTCAATTCGGAGGAGATTCAGCCCAATTCAGTGGCTGAATCTCTGAATCTGAATTTAATTAGGAGACCAATTTAAAGGTCTGAATTAATTCAAAGCTCTCCGAATCTTCAGCAAAGATTTGGAGAGCTTTGATGATTTGGACAGTCCCCGGTAGCTGCAGCAGGGAGCTGCAGCCACTGAGCTGGTAAGTACTAGGGGCTGGGGAGGCAGGGCTGGGGGAGAGGACCATGGGGGGACCCCTGTCAGCCCCCCCGACCCCTGCCCACTCCCCCAGCTCCCCCATGGCTGCCCCTGCTCGTCCCAGCTCAGTGCTTTTAAAAAAAGCACGGTGCTCACCTGGTGCTTCTGGGCAGGGGCGATCCCCACTGCCCCACGCTGCATGGGGGCTCTGCATAAGCCCCACCCCCTCTGCTCTCCCAGCTCCCCCATGGCTGCCCTGCCTGCCAGGGTTCTTGCCCTTTCAAAAAAAAAAGCCAAAGAAAACCCCGGGACCCACCACTCCTGGTGCAGCCTTGGGTCTTCGGGGGCTCCTGCAGAGCACCCCACATGACACAGGGCAGCAGGGGGCAGTGGGGATTGCCCCCGCCAGCAGAAGCAGTAAGTCCCAGGGTTTCTTCAGGTTTTTTTTTCCTTAAAAGGCCACAGCTGGCCCATACGGGGCACCCGTGTGGGGGTTGGGGTGGAGTTGGGGGCTCATACAGAGCCCCCCATGCAGCGTGGAACAGTGGAGATTGCCTCCTGCCTGGCAGCACCTGCTGAGCTGGGGCTTTTTTTCCCCCAAGTGCTGGGAGCTGGGGTGGGTGTGGCAGCCATTGCTGGGCTGGGAGAGGGGTGGGGGATGGGCCTGGCCTGGATGATTAGGAGATTCAACTGCTGCCGAATCTCCGAATCAGATCCAGCCAAATCAAATCAGGGCAGTGATTCGAATCACCGAATCAAGTCACCGTCCCCCAAATTGGCTGAATCCAAATCTGAAGTGAATACTAGCCGCTTTGCACAAGCCTACAATGTAGCCCATATTGCTTTGTAAAGGGAACAGTGCAATTGCCACATGCAATTTGCATATGTTCACCAGACTGGTGTTAGCATGGTATTAATGCCACCTTATTGATAATAATATTGTTATATTGAAAGAGATTTAGCTAAACAACCCATCGAGCTAGGATTGTATATGTGAAATTGCTTTTGACAGCCTTTGACATAACTTGAATGACCAGGTACCCCTTTTCAGCTTGGTTGACTGTGGACAGCTTTTAGCACAAGATAGGAGCAGAGTGTGAATTTGTAACTCTGGATCTATAATGAGACGGTTTAATCATCCTACCACCACACCTGACTTACAAATACAATTTTGTGCCATGAGTTCCATCCTCTGAATTTGGAAGATCTATGTGTATGGATGGTTGAAGGGAAAGAAAAGAAGAAATTTAGGCAAACAATTATGGGATGAATGAAAAAAATCATTACATTCAAAATTTGTCATAGGATGTTTCATTTTGTCAAAAAGCATTTTTTTTTGTTTGAAAAGTGTTTTAATGACCTCTATTTATATATGACTTTCATATGGCTAAATATACATTCAGCAGCAGAATGAGAGGCCAACATTTTTAGAAGCTTGGGCATGACTGTAAAAGGGTGAATGAAAGAAAGTAAATAACTTTATGAAATGTATTTCATTAATGTAGTACATTCTTTTATGATATTTAAGAACTGGTTCCCTCACGAATTGCACAGAAGTGAGAAGCAGCCTGGCAAAGTGGCAGAGGTATGAGAGAGAAGCATGAGTGAACATCTCTGTGTATGTATAGCAACTACTTTTTATCAAAGATTTTACTATGCATTGAATATTATGGACTCATAATATGCAAATGAATTCTGCTGTTAATACGCATTCACAGCATACACATTAATGGTTCCAAAGGAGCTGTTACAAGATATGTTCTGAATATGTATTAGGAATAATACACAATATGTAACTAAGAGCATTCTATATTATGAATCCATAATACAGAATGCATAGTATTGTTAATACCCATTCATAGCATACACTATAACTGTTCAGAAGGAGATATTATGGTGCATGTCATGAATGCATATTAAGAATAACACACAAAAAACTTAACTAAACCTTTATGGGTCCCTTGTGATATTCTGATGTGATATTCTGATGTAACATAGTAATATACCACATAGTATTCTGTTCCAATGCATTATTCATTCTATTTGTAAAACAGGCATATTTTAGATATTTTGCATTTTAATATTTTGGGAAGGGTTGAATAGGTAGTCTTTTTATATGGAAATATTTTTTGTGGAATTCTGTGTATAGTACTTTTCTAGCTTTATTTGATATTAACAAATTATTAGTATGATACTGAGGAGAAAATGCAATGTAATTGTTATGTGTATTTGCAATTGCATATGCATGTGTATAATATACATATGTTAAATGACACTATATCCAAATTTTGTTTTGAGTTACAAAAGTGAAAGGAATGCCATAAACTTAAAAATAACACTTCTGTCTCAATTTTCTTCTGACTGTTATAGAGGCAACATCTTGTGTTACAGTAACTGAAACATACAGGTAAGGATTTTTTTTTCTAGTTTAGTCCATTTGTTTACTTTCTACTGGTAACAGTACTTCGTATGTAGTCATGTGCATGATTTTGCTACTGATTACTTGCAGTTCCTGTCCCAGTCACTAGCAAATTCAATAATCTTTTATATTAAAGTTCCTAAAATAATCTAGAAGGGATCAGAAAAAATCCTCAAAATGTTTTAAAAGGATTTTTAAAATGTCTAAAACATGACTGTTATTGAAATGAAAGATTCTACTTGACAACCTCTAAAAGCTGTAATGTAAAACGAATACCTGAGAGCTGAGGAAAGTAGAGGTCAAATTTTTGCAACCCAACTCATTTTTACTTGATTCTTGAATAATTCTTCTTCATTTGTTTGTGGGAATATAATGAATTACTAGTTGACATTTTGTTGTGATGAAATGTCAGTTTGCATGCTTCAGTATATGATCTATTCCCTTTTCACATGAGATCTATTACTTGCTTGAGTGAACTACTTGCTTGAGCTTGCTAAGAAATAGTTGAAACTTCCATAAACCATGCCATGTGATCTGTTTTGTTCTAAGTAGAGTAAAGCTTGTTGAGTTAAATTAATCTCACGCACAACTCCTGTGACTTCACTGGAGTTACATCTACTATTAATTCATCTCATAATATTTTATTTTCCTTTACATCATAAGTCACCGTTTCTTAAATTAAACCTTTGCTGAGCATGTTAGAAAATAAATAATGTCTTGGAAATATTTCTACCTTTCACAAAACAATTTGAATGTAGTCCTCAGTCACTGTCTGAAGGCAGCACCTGGAAGTGGTGGACAAATCTTATCAGAAAACATTCCTCAGGTGGAAAAGCACTGTCATTAGTCTGTGTTATACCACTTATTTTTCCATCCTCATGGGGTGCATGCTGGGGGTGGGAAATGGCCAAACGTTCATGGGAATGGATGGTATGTAGTACACAAATCTCTCCCTGATGCTCAATCAGTGTAAAGATTCCTGTGGACTGCTATGGTTAGTATAATTACAGGAGCCCCTAGGTAGCTTCAGGTTGTGCCAATGGTTATTTTAACCATATATAAGCCATGGAAAAGTTGCTTAGGCCCTTTTCAGTTCTTTGCAGCTGCACCAAGTATAACTTCAATGTAGTTGAAAAATGAAATCCAGGTTAGGCTTGAGCCAAAAGTTTGTGTGTATGTGTGCACAACTCAGCATAAGTAAGGAGTGGAGAATCAGCTCATACAAAAATGATGTTAATCATAAAATAACAATGCTATATAAGCATTAAAGACATAATTTTAGTACAGGACTTATAGTGGTATGCCCCTTCTTTCCATCCCTGTATACAATGCCAGATGAGAAGTTTTAGTGGTCCCATCTGGCCTTTAAAATCTAAGAACAAAAATCTATGAATCACATAAAAACAATAGGTCTTTACTTTCAGAGGTGCTACAGTCTCACTACTCCATTGACATAGCAAAGGAGAGTGTAAAAAAAATAAGGGGGAGAGGTTGGGAATGAGAATGACAGACACATGCAGTTTCTTGACCAAGATTAGCATGTAGCATGATGGAATAATATCAGTATTGTACCAAGGGCAATGGGTGCCTTCTCATGGGGGGCACTAAATCAGATGGAAGTAATGTTATGTAATGTTTTATAACAGCGCATGAGGCATTCTGGATGTAACCTGCATTAGACACCAAAATGCTTGGCTATGGTTCTGAGTAAAATTCTTTTCTCCTTAGAATAATAGGGCCAGAAGGGACTTCAAGGCCATCTAGTCCAACCTCTGAATTAATGCAGGATGTGTTATTTCTAACCTATTCCAAACAAATCTTTATCCAGCCTCTATTGTAAAATTTTCAATGGAGATTCCTCAACTTGACTGTGTAGCTTGTTCCACTGTCCTACTGCTCTTACAGTAAGATTTTTTTCCCCCTACAATTCAATCTGAATCTGCTTTGCAGTATTGCAACCCTGTCCTTCATGTTCTACCAACCACAGTGAGAATAGTTCTTCCTGTTCAAGTTCCTCATCTACTTGTTTGAGCACCTATTCCAGGGGTGGGCAAAATGTAGCCCACGGGCCAGATGGGGCCCGCCAGGCCATTCTATCCAGCCTGCGGGGCCCCTAAAAAATTTAGAAAATGAATATTTATCTGCCTTGGCTGCCTATCATACGGCCCTCAATGGCTTGCCAAAACTCAGTAAGCGGCCCTCCACCCAAAATAAATGCCTGCCCCTGACCTGTTCAGAGCTATTAGGTGTGTGCAAAATGGGCCCTATTCAATTCAGATTCAGCTCGAATCAAGGACAGTGATTCGATTCATTGAATTGGATCACTGTCCCTGGTTCAATTCGGCAGAGTCCAAATCTGAAGATTCAATGCCGATTCGAACATAGGCACAGCTTGAAAAGTTTTTTCTATATACCTCGAGGTACCAGCACAGCTTGTGATCACTGCAATGCTGGGGTGCATGAAGCATCCCATAGGAGTGGGGGGGGGGGGGGGGCCCTCCATGTGCTTGATGGTGAACCCGGAAGTGGACCAGAAGTAGTTCCAGTCCACTTTAGGGACTGCTGAGGTGCGCACTGCCCCCCCTCCACCTGCCCCCGTGGCTCGGAGATCAGCCAAAGGGGGACCCCAGGTGCCCCCCCTCAGACCCAGGAGGCACCAGTCACCGAGATGGAGCCCCCCCCCCCACAGTAAGCTCTCTGGTGGACCCAGAAGTGGACCAGAAGTACTTCTGACCCACTTCCAGATCTGCTGACGAGCGCACTGGGGAGCCCCCGCACTTCTGTGGGATGCTCCATGAGCCCCAGCATCTCAGTATTTATGAGCCCCTGCTACCTAGAGGTATGTAGAAAAAACATTTAAACCTCTCTTTATGTCTGAATCTCTGAATCTCTCCGAATTGATTTGGAGGGTTCCAATTCGATTCAGAGAGATTAAAGGGTCCTCTGATTCGATTTGGATTTGGATATTTGGCCACCGAATCAGGCTGAATCTCCACCGAATCAAATCAGGGACCAAAGCTTCACACAGCCCTATTAGCTATGCTAGTTTGAAGTGAGGCAGAATGCAAGGTTGGGTGTCACCTTATACACTAACTGATTCAGAAGGATATGAGCTTTTGTAGGTAACAACCTACATTGTGAATAGGTTGCTGTGGTGGTGAGACGCCCCCACAAGCTCCCGAAGGGGAGACTGAAATCCCTGCAGGCCCCAAACCCCACAAACAGCGCCCCCTAGGGGGGACTTACCTCCAGGGGTGCAGCCGGAGCCAGAGCAGGAACCGCAGCCGCACCTGCAGCCGCATGAGTCAGCGTTACGCTGGCTGTTTAATCAGCTGTTCCATGGGCAGGGAAAAGCTGAGTCAATCATGGCAGCCGTTCCAGCTGTTGCGGGAAGATTTAAAAGCCCCACCAGAACCCGGGGGCAGGGAGAGAGAGGGAGCATGCTGGCGAGGAGTGCACCAGATGTGCACAGGCTCTTACAGCAGACAGGAGCAGCGCAGCCGGCTTGATGCTGGCAGGCAGAACAGGGGATGCATTTCAGGCCCCTGTAGGAGGCTGGGAGGAAGGAGGCAACTCCACACCCCTCTCCTCCCCAGGGGCCTATTTCTTCTGACAAAAAAAAAAGGAGAGAATAAGTGTAAGACCAGAAGCGCCCGACCCAGAGGTGCTGAAGAGGGCACCAGCCAACTCAAGTTCAGCTTGCCAGTCTCCACAATGGAAAGGCTACTCGTCAAGGCAGCCTGGCAAGTCCAACAGAACCCATACAAATGTGGGTTTCCCCTCTAGGCAAGCAGGGGTCGATCGAGCATGACCAAACCACATCATTGGCGCCCATTCGGTTGGCGAGTGGACGGGGTGTAGGGAAGGTGGAGCCCTGCGGAACATCGCACCCGAACAGTGAATACTGCCTTCCCCGTGGACCCCCCAGGAAGAAGATCTCCACTGAACCCCCTCCCTTTATCTAATAACACCAAGTCATGGCAGGAGAGTTGAGGGGAGGGTCCCCTGCACCAGATGGATAGTGTGTCACTCGGGGATCCCCTACATAAGACACCTTTCATCATAGTTGCCAAAAGGTTGTTGCCTATGAAAGTTCATGCCTCTATGAACCAGTTAGTCTCTGAGTGTGGACACATGCATTGAGGCTGCTCCAATGTGCTGTAATTACAGCGCATTGCAACAGATGCATGGTAATCAAGTTTGCTGGAGCCACTCTAATTAAAGTACCACCTTCTCCACACCCCCACTTCTTGGAGCATGTGTATAAATGCCCTGAGAAGCCACCATGCCTGCCAGTGTTGCAGCAATGAAGTTTGGTGCCTGAGGCAAAACCCGCAGAAGCAGCCTGCCCTCATCCCACACACAGATCCAGAGGACACATGCCCCTCTATGCTTGCCTAGGAGTGTACACAGCAGTGAGAGCCACCCTTCCCATATCTTGCCCCCACCCCACAAATATGCTGCTTGCAGCTCTGTCCCGTGCTGTGCCCTGGCTGGGCAAGACCTGTTGGCACCCCTTCACTTTGTTGTCTGGTGCAGTTGTCGCACTCATCCCCTCACCCTCCACCTTGCTATGGCACTGCTGTCTGCCCTCTGTTCAAGCACCTATCACTCTCTTTGCTTCATTCTGGGGTATAGAAATTTTAGGCAAAGGGCTTTTTAGTCAAGCCTTAGGGGAATTTCAGACCATTTTAGAAACAGTTTGAGGGTGAACTAGGCCTTGGATACTGAAATCCAGATGCATTCCTCTCTTAGTATACCAGGTATCTCTGCTATCCTTCAAATTCCTCTTCAGTACCCACTTCACTTGTCTTAATTTTCACTGCTGGCCTTTTCTTTTCAAGTGTAAATTTCCTCACTGCCCCTTATAGTGAATATCTGTTGTAGGCCACCAAACTAGTTGGAAGAGGTGGATGAGGCCTTCTTTAAACAGATGACAGAATTTCCAAATTGCAGGACCTTGTTCTCATGGGGGACTTTAATTATCAGGATATCTGCTTGGAAGGAAACAAGGCAATTCACAAGAAACAACTGGAGCTGTGCATACCCCTGGGGGTACTTTGAAAAGTCCCAGGAGGTACATGAGGGCAGGCAGGGATGGAGTACCACCACCCTGCACCACTGCCTCACAGGAGCAGGGCTGGTGCGGGGTGAGAGCAGGGCTGCACAGATGCTGTGTTGCCGCTGCTCGCCACACTCCCACTCTGCATCTGGCCCCCCAGGGAGTACACTTACTAAAAGGGGGCTGCCAGGGGTACACTTATTAAAAAAGGCTGAAAACCCCTGGTATAGGTGGTAGAAAGGCCAACTAGGGGGGAAGCACTTTTAGACTTGCTGCTCACAAATAGGCAGGAATTGGTTGAGAATATGAAGGTGAAAGGTAACTTCAGTGATAGTGACCACAACATGATTGAGTTCAAGATGGACCTGGGGAGCTACAGGCCAGTTAGCTTCACCTCAGTACTGGGGAAGGTACTGGAGCATATCATAAGGAAGCCCATTTCCAAA
Organism: Alligator mississippiensis; assembly: GCF_030867095.1. Taxonomy (NCBI): domain Eukaryota; kingdom Metazoa; phylum Chordata; order Crocodylia; family Alligatoridae; genus Alligator; species Alligator mississippiensis. The sequence continues at coordinate 50,768,506 of NC_081827.1, read as the reverse complement.
CACCTGGAGGAGGAAAGGCTGATCACAAGCAGCCAGCATGGATTTATTAGAACAAATTTTGTCAAAAAAAACTTCATCTCCTTTGACAAAGGAACTACTTGGGTGGATGAAGGGAATGCTGTGAATATAGTGTACCTGGACTTCAGCAAGGCTTTTGACAAGGTCCTACATGACATTCTCATAAACAACATGAAGAAATGTGGGCTAGGCAAAACTACTATTAGATGAATAGACAATTGTCTCAGTAGCCACAAACAAAGCGTTATTATAAATGGATCCATATCAGAATTGCAGGAGGTTTCATGTGGACTCCCACAGGTGTCTTACCTAGGCACAGTGCTGTTCAATGTGTTTATCAATGATTTTGGTACTGATTTTGAGAGCTTCTTGAGCAAATCTGCAGATGACACAAAACTAGGAAGGATTATGAATATACTGAAAGACAGGTGTACAATTCAGAAGGATCTTGGCAGATTGGAAAGCTGGACTGGCACTAACAGGATGAAGTTCAAAGCTGACAAATGCAAGGTGCTATAACTCAAAAAGAATAATAAAAAATACAAATGCAAAATGGGTGATACCTGGCTGGATGGCAGCACGGAGAAGGGTTAAGGTGTCAATATGAGTCTGCGATGTGATACAGCTGCACAAAAGGTGAATGCAGTTTTGGGATGCATCCACAGCAGCAGTTTTACAGGGAAAACACCTTTTCTGTCTTGCTTCAAAGAACAGAATGTGGACTGTAACAGGGAACAGAAGACAGGTCAGCTCCTTTAAGGCCAGAACTTGCTGAGCACAGAGTGCCAGTAAGGAGGGGGTTAAATACTGAGCTTGGCCAGCTAGTCAGCTGACCGGAAGGGACAGGCCAGGGCTCTAAAATCCCTGGGCAGAGCGGCAGTAGGGGCCAGCAGCCAAAGGGGAAGGAGTGTGTCCCAGAGCACCACAGAGAGGCTTGGTGAGCAGTCCAAAGGCTGGAAGACGGGAACTATGAAGGACCCTGGAGGGATGGTAGCAACCTCAGAAGAAAGACTGTAGGAAACGGTGGGGAGTCAAAGCACGAACCCTGCATAAATGTAAGCTGGCATGCTGCCTTCTTTAATGACATTTTTGGGTGGCAGTTATTGCTCATGGACAGGACTGTTCATATTTCTTTCTTTTTTTTTTTTTAATAATACTGGTGGTTTGGGTGAGGCTATCAGGGGAAGGAGGAGGCCTTATTTTGGGGCTCAGACCCTGGCGCCAATGAGGTTGCAGCTTTTTGGGGGCTCAGACTCTAGCACCAGTGAGGCCATGGCTTTTTGGGGGGCTCAGACCCTGGCACCAGCGAGGGTGCAGGCTTTAAGGATACATAAGCCCCAGCACCAGTGTGGGTGTAGGATTTTGGGGTGCACTGACCCCGGCATCAGAAGGCATGATCTTAAAAGGCAGGGGTGGTCTGGTGCACCTGAGGTACAATTTTATTTATTTCTTTGGACTGAAATGACATGAGTTCAGGGCCATTCCCCAGCTTTGAACTTGCAACCCCCTAGTTATGGGGCTGGGTCTCTGGGCCAGGAAAGCCTGGCTACAGAACGGAGCAGAAAACAGGGCCATGAGCCCCAAGACACCGAAAAAGGCTAGAGCCTCTGAGTCAAACCCTGTTTGGTGGGTTTAGATGGGGAGGCCTAGCTAGAGAAAGACTGGGGTCAAGGCCCGTGGAGGCAAAAGGCCCCAACATACAAAGTACAATAGGCAGTGTCCTACTTACAAGAACATCAGCATAATAATTTCCATCAAGACATGGCAGATGAGGAGAGAGTGGGACATAAGAACCTTAAAGAAGACTCCAAGAGCGCCCCACGTAAGCGCGGATTAACAGGGAAGATGGCGCTGGGGAGGACAACCTGTTACATGGAGCAATGGCTTGAAGTTGCAGCTACATAGATTTAAATTGGATATCAGGAACAACTTCACTGTTGGAACAGTGAGGCAGTGGAGTAGACTGTCCAGGGAAGTTGTAGAATCTTCACTGTTGGAAGTGTTCAAGGTTGAACAGGCATTTGCCAAGGATGATAGTTATGCTTATATTATGCTTATGCTTTCATAGTTATGCTTATACAGTTGGGACAGCTCTCTGATAGAGATGCATCAGTACAAGCCCATTGCACCCCCAAGAGCCAAAGACACTGGTGGACCCCAAGTTCACTCCCAGCACAGAGCCAGGATGTAGCTGGGGCCCATGGCGGGAGGTCACTACTTAGGGGCAGGATGCAGCTGAGTGGAGCCAAGGAGGGTCACATTCCCCCTGGCTCCTACTTAGCCCAGCCCCCTAAGGAGTTGTGCAAACTCCACGCCACTCCCCCACCAGAGGAGGGGACAGGTGAGTGCTCCCCCTTCCCAGCTCATGCACTGGGCAGCACCGGTCATGTGGCTCCCTGGTGGGCTAGGCCAAGTAGGAGTCGGGGCAGGGGGGGTGGTATGATCCTGTTCAGCTCTTCTCAGCTGCCCTGCAAATGAACTAACACCCATCCACCGCAGGCCCCACCTACCTCCCAGCTGCTCTGGGTTGGGTTCCACTGGGGTCCTGTTGGGGTTCTGGGGTTCCTGGGGGCACAACGGGCTTCTGTCTGTGTCTCACTCCAGAGCTGGGCCCAAAATGAGTTTGGGAAGAGATGGCCTCCACCTCACTCCACTATGGAAGAAGCTCTTCTCAGCCAGAATGGCTGACCTGTTTGATCAGGCTTTAATCTAAGCTTGCTGGGGGATGGGCGGACAACTACCAGAGCAAGCTCACCAAGCATGAATTGCAAAATCAGCAGGTTAGGATGCTCAAGGGAACCCACTCCTACCCAGCCCAGGAAGAAATGTTCTCCATGAGTGCAAGGAAGCCTAGGGCCTCCAATGGCATACTTACTTGCCTGTACACTAATGCCAGGAGTTTGGGGAATAAACAGGAGGAACTAGTCCTTCTGCTAAACAAAAATGACTACAATCTCATAGGGATAATGGAGACTGGGTGGGACTCCTCCTATGACTGGACTATGGGTATAAATGGTTATACACTGTACAGGAGGTATCATGCTGAAAAAAGGGGCAGGGGTCTAGCTCACTAGGTGAGGGAGAGCTACACGTCTCTACAAGCTGAGATTGGCACCTAAGGATGACTGGAGACCCTTTAGAATATGAGGGGAAGTGGTGAGGGGGATACAATGGTAGGAGTCTACTACAGACCTCGAAATCAGGAACCAGAACTTGACCATCAATTTGCCAGGGAACTGGCTGATGCTGTATGTTCTTGGTACATGGCTGTCATGGGAGACTTCAACTACCTAGACATCTCATGAGAAGAGCACTCAGCCAAATCTGATCAGTCTCAAAGCTTCTTCACATGCGTCGATGAGTTCTACCTGTCAAGAATTTTATGGGCCAACAAGAGGTAAGGCACTGCTGGACCTGGTACTGGCCAAAGGGGATGATCTAATCAGCGACCTAAGAATCAAAGGGAAGCTGAGTGACAGTGACCATGAGTTGATCACTTTCACTATCCATGACAAAGCTGGTAAGTCAGTCAGCAATTCAGTAGTCCTCAAATTTAGGAAAGCCGGTTTTCATAAGCTCAGGAGGCTTGTTGTTGAGGCCCTGAGAGGCCATGATTTGACAGGGAAGGGAGTTAATCATGAGTGGTTGCTCCTTAAGGAAGCAATCCTAGAAGCATAAGGGAAGTCCATCTCAACCCATAGAAAAGGTGGTAAAAGGGCTCAACAACCCCCTTGGCTCAACAGGGAACTCATGGACCTCCTGTGTCTAAAAAGAGAGGCCTAAAGGATGGAAGACAGGAAACACCACTAAGGAGGAGTATCCTGCATTGGTCCACACCTGTAGGGAGCAAACTAGGAAAGCCAAGGCTGCAACTAAATTCCAACTGGCTACATGAATCAAGGACAATAAAAAGTCCTTCTTTAGATATGTGGGGAGTCAGAAGAAAAACAAGGGCAACATTGGACCCCTGCTAAATCAATTGGCGCAACTGATAACTGACACCCAGGGAAAAGCCAATCTGTTTAACAGATTGTTGGTTTTTCACCAGCCAAAAGGGACCACCCTGCCTAACATGATGAGGAATGACCAGGGTGAGGGTGAATATATGCCCCTCATTAGCATAGATCTTATGAGGGAGCACCTTGAGAGGCTGGATACCCACAAATCAGCTGGTCCAAATAGATTGCACCCAAAAGTGCTAAAGGAACTGGCAGACATCATAGTGCAGCCACTGGTAAGGATATTCAAGAACGTGTGGTGCTTGGGCAAAGTACCTGAAGATTGTAAGAGGGCCAATGTGGTGCCTATCTTCAAGAAAGGGAGGAAAGAAGATCCAGGAAACTACAGGCCAATCAGTTTGACCTTAATCCCTGGAAAGATCTTGGAAAAAATTAGCAAAGAAACCATTCTTGACAGGCTAACAGAAGGCAACATTCCGAGGGATAGCCAGCATGGGTTTGTTGCGGGTAGGTCTTGCCTGACCAATCTCATTTCCTTCTATGACCAGGTAACATATCACCTGGACAAAAGGGAAGAAGTTGATATCATATATTTGGACTTTAAAAAAAGCCTTTGACCTGGTTTCCCCTGATGTCCTCATGGAAAAATTGGGCAACTGTGGCCTCGACTACACTACAGTCCAATGGCTGGGGAATTGGCTCAAAGGTTGGACCGAGACAGGTAGTTGATGGAACCAAATCAACATTGCACTCAGTGACCAGTGGTGTTCCCCAAGACTCCATTCTCGGACCTGTATTCTTTAATGTCTTTATAAACAACCTGGATACTGGTGTCAGAAGTGTACTGGCCAAGTTTGCTGATGACACCAAACTTTGGGGAAGAGTATTCACACTTGAGGATAGTCTGGTGATCCAGGCCAACCTGGACTGGCTTGCAAGGTGGGTGAATGAAAGCCTGATGGCATTCAATATGTAGAAATACAAGGCGCTCCACCTCAGGGAAAAACCCGCCACATCACACTTATAGGCTCAGCAGTGCTACACTCACTAGCACCACGACTGAAAGAGACTTGGGGGTCATGACAGACCACAAGATGAACATGAGTCGTCAATGCAATACCGCAGCCAGCAAAGTGAACAAAATTCTGGCTTGCATTTACTGATGCATCTCAAGCAAGACCTAGGATGTCATCCTCCCGCTGTACTCAGCCTTGGTGAGGTTGCAGCTGGAGTACTGCATCAAATTTTGGGTTCTACAATTTGGGAAGGATGTGGAGAAGCTTGAAAGAGTCCACAGGAGAGCCACATGCATGATCAGAGGCCAAGAGAACAGGCCTTATGAGGAGACAAGCTTAGCTTCGCTCTTTGCCTGGCTGAGGTAAGTCTTTTCCACATGATAGTTAAAAGAATTCCTCTTATGTTGCCTCATTTCAGTGACTTGACTTATTCTTCATAGTTTCATAGTTGATAGGGTCGGAAGGGACCTGAGCAGATTTCATAGATTTCATAGACATTAGGGCTGGAAGGGACCTCGGAAGATCATCGAGTCCAGCCCCCCGCCCAAAGGGCAGGAAGTCAGCTGGGGTCATAGGATCCCAGCAAGATAAGCATCCAGTTTCATCTTGAAGGTGTTCAATGTAGGCGCTTGAACAACCTCCGGTGGCAGGCTGTTCCAGACCTTGGGGGCTCGGACAGTAAAGAAATTCTTCCTTATGTCTAGCCTGAAACGATCTTGTAGTAGTTTGTGACCATTCGACCTCGTCATCCCTTGGGGCGCTCTGGTGAACAAATGTTCCCCCAGATACTGGTGGTCACCCCTGATAAACTTGTAGGTGGCCATCAGATCACCCCTGAGCCTGCACTTTTCCAGGCTAAAGAGCCCCAGGGCTCTCAGCCTGTCATCGTAGGGTCTGCTTCCCTGACCTCTGATCATGTGCGTGGCTTTTCTCTGGACTCTCTCAAGCTTCTCCACATCCTTTTTGAATTGTGGAGTCCAAAACTGGACACAGTACTCCAGGTGCCGCCTCACTAAGGCCGAGTACAGGGGGAGAATGACGTCCCGAGATTTGCTTGAGAAGCATCTGTGGATGCAAGCCAGCGTTTTGGTCGCTTTACTAGCTGCAGCATCGCATTGCAGGCTCATGTTCATCTTGTGGTCAATGATGACCCCCAAGTCTCTTTCTTCCATAGTGCTAGCCAACATAGCACTGCCGAGCCTATAAGGATGCTGCGGGTTTTTTTCCCAAGGTGGAGAAACTTGCATTTATCGGTGTTGAACACCATCAGATTCTCGTCCACCCACTTGCTGAGCCTGTCCAGGTCAGCCTGGATCACCCACCTGTCTTCTGGTGTGGATGCTTTGCCCCAAAGTTTGGTGTCATCTGCGAACTTGGCCAGTCCGCTTCTGACTCCAGTGTCCACATCATTAATGAAGATGTTGAACAGTATGGGTCCAAGGACAGAGACCTGGGGGACCCCACTGGTCACAGGACACCACGATGAGTGACTTCCATCAATTACTACCCTCTGGGTCCGACCCCGGAGCCAATTTTCCAGCCAGTGGATCGTGGAGGACCCAAGGCGACAATTGGCCAGTTTCTCCAAGAGACGATCATGGGACACCAGATCGAAGGCTTTTTTGAAGTCAAGATATATGACATCGATCTCTTCTCCCTTGTCCAGGTGATAGGTCACCTGGACATAGAAGGAAATGAGATTGGTCAAGCAAGACCTACCCACAACAAACCTGTGCTGGCTATCCCTTAAGATGTTGGCGTTGGCCAGTCCATTAAGGATGGCCTCCTTAATAAACTTTTCTAAGACCTTCCCTGGGATAGAAGTCAGGCTGATGGGCCTATAGTTAGCCGGATCCACTTTCCTCCCTTTCTTGAAGATGGGCACCACATTGGCCTTCTTCCAGTCTTTGGGCACTACACCAGAGCGCCAAGAGTTTTCAAAGATCCGCGCTAGAAGCTGGGCTATGATGCTTGCCAGCTCCTTGAGTACCCTGCGGTGAAGATTGTCAGGGCCGGCTGACTTGAAGGTATCCAGCTTCTCAAGATGTTCCTTCACGAAGTCAGCATTAATGGAGGGCAGGGGATCACCCTCACCTGGACTTTCCGGCCCTGTAGTGGGCACAGGCGTCCCATGGGGCTGATGAAAGACTGACGCAAAGTACCTATTTAATAGGTTGGCTTTTTCCTGGGCGTCAGTTGTCAGTTGCCCCATCTGGTTCAGCAGGGGTCCAACGTTGCCCCTGCTTTTCCTCCGGCTCCCCACATATCTGAAAAAGGACTTTTTATTGTCCTTGATGCTCAAAGCTAGCTGGAGTTCAGTTGCAGCCTTGGCTTTCCTGGTTAGCTCCCTACAGGACCGGACCAGTGCAGAATAATCCTCCTTGGAGGTGACTCCCGTCCTCCATCCTTTCTAGGCCTTTCTTTTTAGCCTCAGGAGGTCTGCTAGGTCCCTGGAGAGCCAGGGGGGCTGCTGTGCCCTCTTCCTGCCTTTCCTTCGAGATGGAATAGACTTAGTTTGTGCATTGAGGATCGCTCCCTTGAGGAGCAACCACTCTTCTTGAACTCCCCTCACCCTGTGGTCACAGTCCCTTAGGGCCTCACTGACAAGCCTCCTGAGCTTGTCAAAGTCGGCTTTCCTGAAGCCAAGGACTTCTGTGTTGCTGACTGACTTGCCAGCTTTTCAGCGGATGGTGAAGGTGATGAGCTCGTGGTCACCCAGCTTCCCATCGATCACTAGGTCGCCGACTAGGTCATCCCCAGTAGCCAGCACCAGGTCGAGCAGCGCTTTGCCTCTCGTTGGCCCATAGACTTCTTGAGTCAGGTAGAGTTCATCCACGCACGAGAGGAGGCTCTGCAACCGCTCAGATTTTGCTGAGCGATCCTCCCACGAGATGTCTGGGTAATTGAAGTCACCCATGACAACCATGGTCCTGGAGCAAGCTGCCTCAGCCAGTTCCTGGGCAAGATCCTGGTCAAGCTCAGGACTTTGGGTGGGAGGTCTGTAGTAGACTCCCAACATTGTGTCCCCTGTGCCTTGTTCCCCACGGATTTTAACCCAGAGGGTCTCCAGCCATCCACCCTGGTCGCCAATATCGGCTTGCAGGGATGCGTAGCTTTCCTTAACATAGAGAGCTACACCCCCGCCCCTTTTCTCTACACGATCCCTCCTGTACAGGGTATAGCCATCTATACCCGTGGTTCAGTCATGGGTGGAGTCCCACCAGGTCTCCGTTATCCCTATGACATCGTAATTGTTTGCACTGAGCAGAAGGATGAGCTCCTCCTGCTTATTCCCCAAGCTCCTGGCATTAGTGTACAGGCAGGCAAGTGCCCCCTGGGGGGCTCCTTCCTTGCCCACAGATTTTGCCAGGGTGGGCTCCCTTGAGTGCCATGATCCGCTGGCTTTGCAAGGATTGCTCAGCGGGCCAGCAGTGGCGGTAGTCCCCCCGTCCCTCAATGGGCTTAGTTTAAAGTCCGGCGGAGCAGGTCAGCCAGTCTGGCTGAGAAGAGCCTCCTCCCTAGGGGAGAGAGGTGGAGGCCATCTCTTCCCAGCAGCTCGCTGCCTCTCTCGCCAAAGAGCGGGCTGCGGTCATGAAAGCCAAAGCCTTCCTGACGACACCAGCGCCGCAGTCTTTGGTTGACCACATAGATCCTCCTGTCCCTTCTCAGCCCATAGCCTGAGACTGGGAGGATCGATGAGAACACCACCTGTGCCCCCAGACCCTTAAGCCCCGCTCCCAAATCCCTGTAGCGCCTCATGACCTGGCTGGGAGTGCTCCGAGCCGTGTCATTGGTGCCCACATGAATAAGGAGCATGGGATAGTGGTCTGTGGGTTTGAGGAGCTTGGGGATCCTCTCCGCAATGTCCCGGATGCGGGCCCCTGGGAAACAGCAGACTTGCCGGGCTAAGGGGTCGGGGTGGCAGATTGGCCCCTCCGTCCCCCTCAGGAGGGAGTCTCCCACAACAAACACCTTACGTTTTGTCTTGGGGAGAGCAGGGGCAGGAGCTGCAGTTAGGCCCATGTTGCCTGTGGGGGCCGGCAACTTAGCAGGCTCTGCTGGGGCAGCAAGAGGTGCATACCTGTTGCTCAGTTCTGGTGGGGGAGGGGCCTTGGTGCGGCGGGCCTTAGGGCCCTTGACCACCTTGGTCCATGCCCCTGGCTGGACACAGCAGGAGGTCCCAGAGTCCTCCTTTAGCGTGGAGGGAGACTGTGATCTACCCTCTGCCTCCCGGGGGAGAAGGGCCTGGCAGTAGGAGTCTATCTCCTGCTCGCAGTCCCTGATGGCACGCAGTCTCTGGACTGTGGCCTGGAGCTCCTCCAGCTGGCGCACCAGAGACCCCAAAATGGAGCAGACCCTGCAAGGGGAGGTCACCATGCTCCCAGGCCCCAGAGCCTGAAAAAGGGACAGGCAGCCCCCGCAGATGAGAGCCAGGGGCTCCGTCTGGGTGGCCGTCTCTGAGGTGCCGGGGGGGGCCGCGGAGCCCGAGGGGATCCTCGGGGTGCGGTGCATGCCCATCCATGTCATGCCTCTGGTAGGCTGGCTACAGCTGGGGCTGACTACCCTGGGGGGTGCGCAGGCAGGGTCCGGAGCCCTCCCGCACACCCTCCCGCGTGAACTCCGCGCTAACTCACGCACCGGCAGAGAAGCCAGATCAGAAGCCGGGTCAGACTTGATCATCAAGTCTGACCCCCTGCCATGGGCAGGAAAGAATGCTGGAATCAAATGACCCCGGCCAGGTGATTATCTAGCCTCCTGTTGAAGACCCCCTGTGTAGGAGTGAGCACGACTTCCCTTGGAAGTTGGTTCCAGATCCTAGCTGCCCTGACTGTGAAGTAATGCCTCCTGATGTCTAGCCTGAACCTACTCTCAATCAACTTGTGGCCATTATTCCTAGTTACTCCAAGTAGTGCTTGGGGGAACAGGGCCTCTCCCACTCCCTGCTAGTCCCCCTGGTAAGTTTATAGGCAGCCACCAGATCCCTTATCAGCCTTCTCTTGTGGAGGCTGAACAGGTTCAGGTCCTGTAGCCTCTCCTCATCGGGCATGCCTTGCTGCCCCCTGACCATGTGAGTGGCCCTCCTTTGGACCCTCTCAACAGCAAATAGGTAGAGCCCTTTTCTCCCCAGCACCACCTGGGGTGACAAGGAACAATGGTAATAAGTTGATGGAGAATAGGTTTAGGTTAGAGATCAGAAGGCAATATTTTACAGTTAGGGTGGCCAAAATCTGGAACCAACTTCCCAGGGAAGTGGTCCTTGCCCCTACCTTGGGCAAATTCAAGAGGAGGTTGGATGATCACCTGTCTGGGGTCTTGTGAACCCAGCATTCATTCCTGCCTGTGGCAGGGGGTCAGGCTAGATGATCTGCTCAGGTCTCTCCTGACCCTAGCTACTATGAAACTATAATGCTGTCCACATCCCTCCTGAAGTGCGTCAACCAGAACTGGATGCAGTACTCCAACTGCGGCCTGACTAGTGCCGCATAGTAGGGGAGGATCACCTCCTTGGACTGGCTTGTGATGCATCTGTGGATGCATGACAAGGTGCAGTTAGCCTTCCTGACTGCATCCCCACATTGGCAGCCCATATTCATCTTGGAATCAATAATGACTCCAAGATCCTTTTCTGCCTCTGTGCTGATGAGAAGGGAGCTCCCCAGCCTATAGGTATGCTGCTGGTTCTTTCTCCCTAGTTGCAGTACCTTGCACTTGTCAGTATTGAATCCCACCCTAGTCTCATCTGCCCACCCCTGTAACCTGTACAGATCTAGTTGTAGCCTGTCCCTCTCTTCTAGCGTGCTCACCTCTCCCCACATGTTAGTGTCATCCACGAATTTGAACAAGGTGCTTTTCACCCCCTTGTCCAACTCGCTGATAAAAATGTTGAATACTACGGGCCTGAGGACCGAGCCCTGGGGGACTCCACTGCCCACATCCCTCCAGGTCGAAAATGACCTGTCCACCACCACTCTCCGGGTGCAGCCCTCTAGCCAATTTGCAACCCATCTGACTGTGTAGGCATCAATGCCACAGTCGCTTAATTTTGTAATGAGAATGGGGTGAGAGACAGTGTTGAAGGCTTTCCTAAGGTCCAGAAAGACAACGTCCACCTCTACACCTGCGTCCAAGGTTTTTGTGACTTGATTGTAAATGGCAACCAGGTTGGTCTAAAACAGGGGTGTCCAACCTTTTTGAATGTGGTGCCGGATCATGAACTTTTTATCACCCAGTGGGCTGGCGAGCCATATTCAAAGACCTCACAGGAAGCGGTATCACATCAGGAAGTGATGTCATGAGACCTTTGACACCAATGAAGTTGCAGGAAGTGACAATGAAATGGGTCTAACCAGTTCAAAACTCTCCCTCTATAGCATCCACCTCTGCCACTGTTCAGAACAGGATACTGAGCTAGATGGACTATTGGGATGACCAACCATGGCACTTTTTATGCTCTTATGTTCTTTGGCTGAGCTTCCAAACTATGTCTGAGATTTGCAAAAAGGGCATGTTACAAAGTTGTCATAAAGGATTTGGAGCCCTCTAAATCCCATTCATTTTAATGGAAGTTGGCCTTTTGATTCAGCTTTGAAAATCTCAGGCCAAGGTGCCAACCAAATAAGTCAAAATATATTTTGCATTTCTATGCAGTGCATCTATGTGGGGCTCTCCAAGCATTTTACAAACATTCAATGAAACTCAGGATATCCCTGCTTTTCAGAAGAAATGTGGTGGTGAGGAAATTCTGGGAACATCTCTCGCGCTGTGTGTGATCTGTTTCTACTGTCCTTGGACCACCCTAGAAAGGCCCTTACTGCCTCATTTCCAGTTCACAGAAGGTAAAAGTGTAAGTGCTTATTTTTTGGCAGCAGGTTTGAGTGGCTTGAAGCTAGTGAAGATGTACCCACAATTAGTCACTGACCAGAGTGGGAACACAGTTGTCCTCACTTATTAACATGGCTCCAAGGCCCTGCACTGTCTCTGCCTACATGTTGCTCTCATGTCCTCTTGCTTTCCTAAATCTCATGAGAGTAGAGGATTCCCTTCATGCCTACTGGACTGCAGTCACCAGATAGCTGTCCTGGTTCTAAGGTTGTGCTTCTGACTCTTGTGGCCTCTTTTAGGGTGCACACTTAGAACTCCGGCTTTTCCTTCCTGCCCATTTTGTTGAATTGTGATTATTCCCACGGGGCATGAATTTAGTTCAGCGGCTATGATTCTGCTTTCTCATGCAGAGGCAATGACTCTCACAAAATATGACATCTTTTAGTAGGATAAAAACATTTTTGAAGGCCACACAGAAAGCCATAAGCAGTTTTTACTCACATGAGTTTACCAGGTATCAACCACCTGCTACTTGGGATCCTGGCAGGTACAGATACAAGTTTATTAGCATGTTGTTCCAGAGTGAGTCTCTGTGCCATAGCCTACATCAGGTCTCAGATCTAGGGAGCCTGACCCCTCCCCAGCCATAGGCTGGTTACGTTACACCAATCTGCTGGCCAGTGCAGACCCGGTCAGGCTCCTCCCATCCCCAGAAGCATGTGGGAAGCCAGTTTCAGCTGCATGCTGCTTTTCCTGGCTGGTGCTGACCCAGCTGGGTTCATTCCATCTGGAGCAGCATGTGGCTGAAGCTGGCTTCTCACGAGCTGCTGGGGACAGGAGGAATCCGGCCAGGTCTGCACCGGCCAGCAGAAGCAGCAGTGGAGCCATATGCCACTCAGGACTGACCAGTGCAGGCAGGGGAAAAATGCAGCTGAGCCTCTGCCACTCCAGCCAGGCTCGTCCCATCCTGAGCAGCACACAGCTCCACCACCACTTCTGCTGGCTGGTGCTGACCTGGCCGGGCTCTTCCTTTCCCCAGCAGCATCTGAGAATCTGGCTTTAGCCGCATGCTGCTCCCAATGGGACAGACCTGCCCGGGTCAGCACCAGCCACCAGAAGCGGCGGTGGAGCCATTTGCCACTCGGGACTGACCAGCGCAGGTAGGGGGAAAGTACAGCTGAGCCCCTGCTGCTCCAGCTGGGCTTATCCTGTCCCGAGTGGCACATGGCTACTCCTCTTCCCACACGCGCTGCGTCAGCAATGTCAGGCTGATGCGGTGCGTGTGGGAACCTTGTCCCTTCCCCGGTCCTTCAGCAGCCATTGGGAATCTGCTGAGGGGCTGGGGAAGGGACAAGAGGTGGGAATGAAAGTAAAGAGTGTTTACTTTTGTTTCCTGTTGCAGCACTGCGGGCCTCAGAAAATGCCTTGGTGGGCCGCAGGTTGGACAAGCCTGGTCTAAAAGGACCTGCCTCTAATGAACCCATGTTGGTTGCCCCTGACCATAATCTGTCCTGCTTGTCCCTTGCAGATGTGCTCCTGGATAATTTTCTCAAAGAGCTTCCTCAGGGCCAAGGTAAGACTAATGGGCCTATAGTTACCTGGGTCCTCCTTCCTCCCTTTTTTGAAAATGGACCACATTGACCTTTTTCCAGTCCCCTGGCACCTGGCCAGTGCACCACGGGTGCTCATAAAGCTGTGCCAGGGGTCCCGCAATGACCCCTGCCAATTCCTCCAGCACCCTGGGGTGGAGATCATCTGGACCTGCTGATTTGAACACGTCCAGCCCCACCAGAAGTTCCCTAACTAGGTCCTTCCTGACCCTAATCCGTCTGGAATCCCAGTGGGGGAGATGTCCTGGTCTCTGCTCAGAAAAATAGAGGCAAAGAATTTGTTAAAGAGGCCAGCTTTTTGGTCTGGTGCAACCACCAGATTGCCAAGCGTGTCCTCAGGGTCCCCATGTTACCCGGTGCCTTCTTTTTACTCCCTATGTATTTAAAAAAGGACTTCTTGTTATCTTTGATCCTGGTCACTAGTCTTGGCACATCCCATCAATGATGACAACGACTGGACCATCTGGCTTCAAGATATTGGATTTTTCTTCTTCACATATTACTTGCTACACACTCTATTAAATATATCATTGAACTGATTTTGACTTTTTTCTCACCTTTTGGTTTTCTTTTAACTTATCTTGCTCATCAGGGAAGTTTCCTAGAGCTATCTCGAGGCTGAATTAATCACAATATAGCAGTCTCAACTGAGAATTTTCTTGCTTTCATTCATTTATTTTAATCTGTTATAATAGATTACTGGTCCATGCATCAGATCTAGAAAATGCAGGCTCCCTGCAGCCATATGTTAGAACCTTGGCAGAGTGGACTTATTCCAACATCTTCTGAGGAAGATAATCTGAATACTGTGAAGTTTGCTGTGTGCGTCTTACAGATAAGATAACTTTTAAAAATGAGATCTGTTTGCTCTGCATGGCGATACCTTTTTTTAGAAACAGGAGTTTGTGTTGGCTAAACTTTTTGTTGGCTAAAATTTTGATCCTCCCACTGTTTTGTAATATGCTACATAGTACAGAGTAAGTGCAAATTTAGATGCAAAAAGCCCTTAGGTTTAACCCTGGTTCTGTCACTAACTCATTAAGTGGCCTTAAGTAAGTCACTTGATCTTACAGTCTTATTTTCAGGAAAGCATGATGTTCTGTTTTACAGTCAAATTCATGGAAATGTCAGAATAAATAACTGTTTAATGTTTGCACAGTGATTTTCAGATATGAAGTGTTATCTATTATTAGTTCTTTTCTTCCCTAGTTGCTGGTATCTTTCCTTCCAAATGTTTAGGAAGTATTAAAAACAGTTTATGAAGTGCTTTGGGATGCTACAGGCAAAAACATTTTCCACACCTTTAAAATATTATCTAGATTGTTTTGTTAAATGTATACACATAGTTCCATAAATACTTATGCAAATGTTTATAGAAAAAATGATAAATAGTGTCATGCCACCAAAAGTAATTGTATGTTTGTTACTTAACTTCTTGCATATATAACTTTTCCAATTCAGCTATATCGTACTGTGAAGTTTTAAAGAGATATTGTCATTTTGTTGTGTTTGTAATCCACTTTAGATTATTAAAATAATTTAAAAAAAATTGAATGTAAATGATCTTTTTATTTTTTATTTTCATTTTTAGTTTGATCAGTTTCACGTAAGTAAATTCACTTTCAGATTCTTATGCACTAGCACTATTAATTGACAGTAGTTGTCATTAAAGTGTCTGCAAGGAGACATTCCAGTTATTTCCTAATGTAAGGAGAGAGAAACTGTAGTATGTCAAATGCAAATACTATTTTAATGGTGACTGATGCACCACAGAAATTCTATTGTAGGTCAGTTGCAAAACTTAGATGTCAGTTAGAATATGATTCAGCCCCAGAATGCATGGTGCTTTGCTGGGGTAATAAGGATGGTTCCTAACCCCAGCAGTTTGTGACCTACAGTGTTTGGGTTTTAAGCATTACAAAGAAGTGTCATGCCAGCAATACCTTCATTGTGTCCTTTCCTAGTCATCAAAACACTTAAAATTGTGTCTTACCTTAGATTGTTGTGCTCTTAGTGATTTTTTTTTTTTAATCCTTGAAAAACTGAAAGAGTGCTTTGATGACAAATGAGTGCCGGGTGTATTGGACTAAGACTTGCTAGTGACTTTTAAAGAAAACTGTGGCTTTAAATGACAAAAGTCACTGTTGAGATTTTTTTATTCTTACAAAAAATAACTTGCTATATTTTTATATACAGCAATTTCTTTAAAATACTTTTATGAGCCTGAACTTCTCCAGTGAAGTGGTAAGCAATGAGACACTCCCAGTGGTAAAGATAACCACATGCGTATTTGCAGGATCAGGGCCTATGTCTGACAATTAGAATTTTGTGTGATGAAACTCTTCCTGATACGGAGGAAAACACGTGTGTACTTTTGGCTTCTGAAAGGTGCTGGGGAAGGAAGGAAGTGCTTCTAGGGCTGTGTTTCTATATATTTTTTGTTTCTTGCCTGGTTCTTCCCTTCTAATCTTCATTTGTTTTTGTTTTGTTGTTCTTGCAAAGTTTTAGAAACCAGCAAAGACGTGTGTGCACATCGGCATCCTCTCTGCAAAACAAGAAGTTTGCTTTCAAATGTCGATGCCTTTGAGGTCGCTGGAAGGTTTGGGGTTTCTGGCTTGCGGAGGAGGCCTAGGCGCCTTTTTAACTTCCACAGAGAGAGTCACCTTTCCTGGCTAGGTCCAACTGGTTGAACCTGAAAAAGAACTTCTGTTTTTTCAAACCCAAGCCAACAACTTCCACGCCAGGGGTTGGGCCTCTTAAAAGTGCCACTGTATCCCTGCCAAAGGCTACAGCTGCAAACCCTCCTCAGGCATGAAAGCTGCCTTCTTTTATATAAATTTCTCCCCCAATTTCTGCTCCTGGAGCCGTTTCCACAGGGAGTGTGCATGGCTTGAGTCCCAGCTGCGGGAGGGGCGGTGGGGTCCTGGAGACAGTCATGGCACATCTAACCCTGCCACCCCCTCGCGTCTGGGGAGGTGTTTGGCACCGCTCAGCCGCATGGGCACGAGGATGGCCCGGGCTTTGGGGGGGGGGGGCCCTAAACACCTCCTCGCCCTGCCCCAGCCCCGAGGGCAGCGGGGTCGGGGGAACCACCGCCCCGGAGCCGCTCCCAGCTCCAGCGGGATGTTTTCATGATCCGGAAATGATGAAAAAAATAAAGTGAGTCGCGGCTGCGGGGAGGAAAAAAGTCCGCGCACCCGGCCGCGCAGGGGCAGGGGCAGGAGCCGGAGCCGGAGCCGGAGCCCGCGCCGCCGGAGGGGAGGGGGCTGTGGCCCGCCGAGCTGCGCGGGGGAGGTGGCAACGAGGGGAGGAAAGGAGGCGGCGGCAGCAGCAGAGAAGATGCCACCGCAGCCCCTCCTGCTCCTGCCGCTGTGAGCTTCCCCCTCCCAAGCAGGAGGGGACCCCGCGGTGCCGGGAGGAGGAGGAGGGAGCGGGGCAGTGGCCGCGGTCGGGGATATGCTGAGGTAATGGCGAGCAGTTGCTTTGGCTGCAGCACCAGGGGCTCCCCCCACCTCCTGCCCCGGGGACTCCGCGGGAGGGAGGAGAGGGAGCCCGCGCTCCGGGGTGCCGGCGCCCGGGCCCCGCGTGCTCGCGGGGGGGCTGTCGCACAGTCGCCAAGTTGTTGCTTCCTCCTTGCTGTCCCCTCCCCAGCTCCTCTCCCTCACGCCCCGGGCGGGGGGGTTCTGCATAAAACACATTAAAAGAAGAGTCCTTTCATTTGTTTGTTCCTCTAGGGTCGCGTGCTAGGGGGGTGCGAGCTCTGGAGTCCTCCGGGAGAGAGCTGGCAGATGTCCCAAGTGAGAGAGCTTCTTCCTTCAGGGCCTGAAGGGCCGGCGCGAGCAGCTCCGGCTGCAAGCAGCTTTTTGATCTCCCTCCCTCGAGGTAAGTTCCTGTAGAGTTTCTCTGTAGCGGTTGCGCCTTTTTATTTAAATGATGCGTTTACTGATTTATTGGGTGTGGGGTTTTGTTTTGTTTTGTTTTTTTTAAACTCTCCTCCCTGCCATGGTTGGTGAACACAGTCGCTGCCACTTCCTTCTGTAAATGCTTTCCTCTGCAGCAAAGCAGAAAGATCCCACCCCCAGTGAAATCAGGGGGCATTGGGAGAGATGCATACTACTCCTTGAACAGGACTCCCCACCCTGACTGCTCAAGCCTGTGTTTTGGTTTGTTCTTTTTTCTCTGTTTTGTAAGCACTTCTGCAGCGCCCCTCAAATTCCTAATGTGTCCTTACAGTACATTGAGGAATGCAGGAGCACGGACTTTGCTTAGGTTGGAGGTCAGTTTTGCTGTGTTTGTCTGATCCAGTTTCTGGTCTTTACTGGCTAGCTTTGCATCCATTCTTTAAGTGGATTTTAGCAATTACTTTCACTGAGGGCAAAAGTCTCTGAACAGATGTTTAATTTAGCACCAAATACGTTGGTTTTCAGAGAGAACCCCCCTCCCCTCCCCCCCCAAGTTCTGGACAAAAAAGTTTGATAAGGCACCACCCTTATCTGTCTCTCTTGAGATGAACATACAGTGCATGTGTTACTTACTGTACATAGTTATGGTGTGTGGCAATCAGGTAATATCTTTTTCTTTTACAGCTGGCAGTTTCTATCTCAAGAATTCTGATAGTGATATAAAAAGAAATAAGTCTCTGAAGAATAGAAAGAAGAAACTAATTTCAAGTTGTAACTTTATACATAGCTGGTAACTGAAACACAGCATGGTAACACAGTTGCACAATTGTATAATGAGGCTACAGTCTCTTTTTTTGGCAACTTCTTTGAATCCATAGCTCCATGAAATCAAAGTTGAAGCCTCATTTGAGAAACCAGAAAGTGTCCGTAGCTAAATAAAAATGTTCTGGCATGGAGAAATGTTACATTGGCTTATACTCATCTTATTGTTTTCTTGTCCTAGAGAGTGACTCATAACTTCTAAACAGCAAAAAATAAAAATGATTAGATACAGAAGATCAAGCACGCAGAACTGCAAAGTTAGAACCTTGTTTTTGCCAGAACAACCAGAATCTATAATACATATTCATTTTCAACATGCTTATTTCTGTTGCATATAAAGTGGTACACAATCGAATGCCCATTCTTGTTAAACTTTGCATGTAGGCCATGCATAAGAAAATTACTGAAGTTTTATTAAGTACATTCATTTTTTTGGGAAAATAGCTTTAATTTTAAAATGTATTGCTTTGAATTGGGTTTTTAAGTATGAAATAAATTAGTTTTTTCCATGACAAGAAAACAAATTATGTTTCAGAAATTGTCATGGCATCTACTTTAATGTGGAGGCACATACATGCATGTATCGCTCTGAAATACAGAGATACAGGATCATATTATAAAGAAACAATGGTTTTCCAAGCAGTTGGTAAGATATTGGCTTGGGTTTGATCACTAGCTAGGTCCCTGCAAAAACTTAAATACTTGGCCAACATTACAAATATGAAAAATTCAGTTGAAGCATAGCTGTTTGTCTGTCTTCAACTTTAACATATATGGTATATTTTTGTTCTAAATGAATATCAACTTCATTAGTACTTGTGAATGTTTGTTACTTTCCTATAGCCTAAATCTGTGGAGGGGGGTGGTGAAGGGAGGAAGTTTGGAAAGAGGAAGAGGTGAGTTCATAACATTTCCAGTCATTATTCCAGAACTTCATCTGTCAATTTTTCAGTATGTGGTTACAATGCAAGGTAGTCCAGATATTCTAGAACAGAAAACTTAGAAAAAGTGTTCAGAACTTTCACCTTTACAAATGTTATTGTTCTATTGTACAGAAACTTATTACAGCATGTTCCATGTACATGCATAGGCTCGGGACCCACTTATCCAAACTGTAAAGAATACTCATGGAATACATAGCTTTGCCAGTATTGTAGAATTAACAGTCCCCACACTGGCTCCCCTCATTTTTCAAGGCTTCTAATAGCAGACATGACAGTGACTATGAGCAAAGTGAGAGCGTAGTCACTTTTGGGGCTGCTATTACCACAGTCTTGACAGCGCTGTGCAGTTAATAAGCATCACTTATATCACTGTCAGTGCTCTGGTAGTCGCAGCACAGAAACTGGCTAGTTCCATCACTTTCAAGACTTCTAATAATTAGTTTCAAGACTGTTATTAGAAGCCTTGAAAATAAGGGGAGCTAGTTGGTTTCATGGCTACTTAGGTCCCCTGGTTTTCAAGGCTTCTAATAGCAGTACCTTGATAGCTGCTTCCCCTTCACTGATTCTGGTGCATATAGAGGGAATAGGATTAGTTACTAAGGCAGCTAGAGGTAATGTACAGTTAATGGGAATACAATAAGATGCTAAAATGTTTATAAACTTGAAAAGTGTATGCACTTAAGACATATGCACACAACTTGAGTTTGTTACTGTACAAACCGTTAGGAAATCAACTGGGACCAGAGTTGTCCTGATGCACTTATCTGGTATGCATGTAAGTGGAATACGCTGTATTGAATCTCAGGATGAGAAAAATGAGGCCCATGGTCACAAAACCATTATGTACCTAACTTCTGTTTTGAATGCATAAATTCCATTACAATTATCTGAAACAAAGTTTGTTAGCCCTTGACACCTTCAATTTAGTTGCTTTCATTTAGGCTTCAGGATACTTAACAATTAAGTCTCTGGTCATAAGAATGTGATTCAAAGAGAGGAGGTTAGGGATTCAGACTCTGTATATAATCAGTGGGAAGGTTGGTGTCTCTGAAGGGTGTTGCAGGGAGTCGCCTAGAAAGGAAACAATGCAGAGAGTTGTTCTTGAATATCTGGAATTTTAGGCGCTTAAATTAAGGCTGCACATTTGGTGCCTACCTTCAGGATCCAGAGCGTAAAGACCTTTCAGAGGGTAGCCTAGTGGTAGTAGTGGTGGAGCCCATTTTTTACATAATACCACACACCCAGTGAGTCACTGAATTCTAGTCCCTCCATAGCCTCAGGAGATTCAAACCCATATTTCCTACCACTAGACTACAGAAGAGTCTGAGTGGAAGTGCATTGCACCTTTCACAGTAAAGCTGGGCTACCTTATAGCCAAGACCTGCAAAAATGATTGAGCTATGAGAACAAGCAAGAGGGAGTATGACTGCTACAGCTCATTGGTGAGGGCAGTAAGCTGGGTCGATGTGTCTGGGGAGCAGTGGGGCATATCCTGGGTTTTGGATCTGGCTCCTAGGAAGACATTTTGCAGTATTGTATGTTCTGTATTTTACATTACACAGTCATTGGATAAAACCCAGAAATAATCCTTAGCTTAAGTTTTAATGTCTAGAAATCTTTGCAATCGGAGATGTAAATGTGAGTACCTAGTAAGTTTAACGCTACTGAAGCAGGTAATCTGGACTAATTTTTGCAGTGTAGGTACTTAGTTTAATAGGCTGGGTTTTGCTCCAGATTCTCCAAACTATATAGGTGCCAACTACTCATTTAAATGGACAGTTGGGCACTCATATATGAATAAAGCTCTTTTTGGAGCCTGAGTCCATGATTTCAGTTTAACAGCATTGTTTTTGGCAAACAAAAACAAGTTTATATAATTGTTTAAATAACTTGCTTCTTGAGGACATCCACTTCTTCCTCTCTTCCATAATTCTGCAATGTATCTCAAGAAAAGTAGATGAAGGTATTTCCTTCATTTCACTTCATGTAGTCTCACAATTGCACTACCGAGCCTAAATGTCCTCTTCCATTACAATGCATGTGCACACACATGCACAGACCAGCTAAGTGAATTAAAAAATACACCACTGTATAGCACACAACTAACAAGTGTGTTAAGCAGATACTATCATGACAGATTTGGGAGAAAGATGGTGAGGGCAGCAGAAGCTGCAAAAAAGCATATGGACTACATCTAAGTTTATTATATGTGTGTGTGTGTGTGTGCTTGTGCTTGTGCTGTGCTTGCCAGCATAACAGATGAACATCTTTCTCTCTGCCTCTCTCTCTCTGTTTCATTAGTCCATTTTAAAATGACTTTATTCACACAAATATTTACCCAGTAATCAGAATTTGGCTCTTCATAATTGCTGGGCTGTGATCTGTGTGAAATAGTGCCATTTTAGTGCTCAGTTTTGATTTTGGAGGGTCCATATGTGCCAAGGAAATGCGCTGCTCTGGAATCTGAGAGAACCCAAGGGTTAAAGCTGTATATATCATTGCAAAGGGGCAGGGGTGGTGCTGGGGGGAGGAGGAGGTTGTGGGGGTTATAGCCACCCCTAAATTAACCTTAGCCCCCCCCATAGCTAACCCTCCTGGCGCTGTCCTTATTCAACCCTCCTGCCTGGGCCCCTGCTGCCCACCCCATGCAACTGAGCCTATCCTGCAGCCCATGGGATCCATGTCTTACCTTTGTTTGCGCAACCCCCCCAAATTTCTGTCTAGGCCACCTTGTCTAGGCCACCTTAGTCCTGTCCCCCTCTCCTCCCGCCCACCAGGTAGAGGCTGGTGTCACCCCTGCAAAGGGTTGCTAGGTTTTTTTCCCCTCCCTTCCAAAAAGAATAGATATACTTTTTCAGGGTTAGGTGGAACCATAGGCATGCCGGAGAGAGTAGCACATTTTTTTTTTTTTTTTTTTATCTTCACGCCTACCCCCCCCCCCCCCGATCCTTTTCAGTTCCTTAGAGCTAAATTAAGGTTTCTACTTTTGTGCTGTGAAGTAAAAAGCTCCAGTGTTTTGCTGTGTACTTCTGGACTAATGTATAATTTAGCTTTTATGTGAATACTTATTTCTGATCACTAAGAGCTCTGTACTAAGAGGTGATGTGTTGGTGACAGTTACTTATGCCCATATCCCTCATATTAAGTCCTTTGCATTTATGCTAACCATATAACCATATAATATGGTTGGAGTCTACCACCACTCTGTGCTCAGAACTACAGTTGAAGAATAAGACTGCTTTTTTTAAGCCAGTTTTTTTGAAGCATGACCTATTGTTATCTCTACACAGTTAGTTAAGGCTTGGCTTAAGAGTACTCTGAAGCCTATGTATGCTGTAAACCTCTTGGTTCTCTGTACTGGTTCAGCTGGACCCTTGGAATTCTGAACTTCTGGCTGTGAGGTTGATCCCACCTCTTCATGTCTTCTAACTTCCCCCTGCTTACAGTTTGTCATGGACTTATCTGGGCAGGTGTTGAGCACAGGAGTCCACCAGGTACAACCCTACAATTCCTTGTTTCAGACTTCCAAGCCCTTCTGCCCATTAATTCCTCTCTTTCTTCACCATAAGTTAAGACAACTAGTCTGTGCACTGATTCATAGAAGGGCTGTGGTCAGAATAGAAACACGCTGCTAATAGTTTTGATGTGGGCTGCAAGGGATGATTTAAACAAAAAAGGAAGGTCTTTGGCTGGTGGAGTGACCTCACAGTTGCCCCTAAATATCAATGTAGGCCTGTCTAGGAGTATTAACTAAAAATAACCCAGCGTAGGTATTGGTGAAAAATTCTTAAGTCTTGCAATTTAGAGAAAGGAAAAGGTTTACTTATGAAAGGGAGATAAATAATTAAGCTGTGTAGGGCAACAGCCTATACCTACTTTACCCTCTAGAATGAGAATATTGTGTTTGAAAAAACTAGAAGAAATTTAGAGTGAAATTCTGAAGGTGGCATCTGGTGCTTTCTCATGTGCAAGTGACATGTGATCTAATGATGAAAACATGATGCTAATTTAGTGTCTCAAGAAAGACTATTTGATGTTCAAGGCCTTATTTCAGTAAAGCACTAAAGCACATGCTCATCTTCAAGCATGTGTTTAAAGACTTATAGACTTTACATACTTAAGTACTCATGAATAGGGATCATTCTCATAATAAATGGCATAATACAGCATTGGATGCAGACCAGAATTTGATGGTTTACTCTAAGCAAGAATTCTAGAAGTCTTAAGATTACAGTTACTTTTCTAATTTTAACAATCCCTCTTTACCAGCAGCACCTTAGTATTATGAGTAATGGGATTTTTTATCCAAACAGTTTCACAACTTACTAAAATTGCTCAGACTTTTAAAATACTTCTTCTATATTTGTGTTCCCATATATAAAATTATCTGATTAAAGGTTTTTGTTTTATAGTTGTTGGTGTCAGTCCTGAAGTATTTTCTGAGTGGCACCACCTGAAAGAAACCAGCAACTTCCATAAAAGCCTAACTGTAACTCATCATATTAACCTACTTCTGCTTTCAGTTTTGTGTGCTTATAGTTCCAGTAAAACGAGTCATGTCCTCATGGGTGTGATGCATCTACTCTTCCTGAAGTTGAGGATAACATTATTGCTTCCATTTTGAATTTACTTCATTCTATCTCAGATACTAATTTTGCTTTTGAATTTCTTACTTTTCAAATACTAGCCAAAATCTTGAAGAGGCACAATGGTAACTTAGTTCAGATATCTACTGGATTTTTTAAAATTAATACTAAAGTTGACTGCTATCCCTTGAATGTAAGGTAAAAATACGGGTCAGTCCAGGTAAATCTCTAGTAAATCCAAAATTGCTAAAGCAACTTGCAGATGGAAAAGCATATATAAGTGTTTTCTAAGAGGTTTATTTGCATTAGTATCATTTGACAGACTGGCTTCCTCAGTTGCAGAAGAGGAGATCACAGAATAAAATCACAGAAAACTAGACCTTGAGGACCTTGGGATCTCTGCCTAAACCATCTTAGTCAAGTGTCTGTCTAACCTACTCTTTCAGGGTGGAGATTTCACCATCTTTTTGGTTAGCCTGTTCCAATCCTTAGCCACTCTTATAGTGAATACTTCTTCCTAACAGCCAGCCTAATTTCACTTGTTACAATTCTTGTCCTGTCCTCCATAGCTGAAGAGAAGAGTCTCTCCCCACCTTCTTTATAATCACCCTTCAGGTAGTTGAAGACTGTTATCAAATCCTCCCTCAGTGCTTCCTTTTCTATGTTAACTATCTTTTAATTGCTGAATGTATTATTTGGGGGGTTAATAATAGGCCTGTGTGAAGCAGAAAGTATTTGTTTTGGATTCGGTGGGACAGTGATTTGAATTGGTGATTTGATTTGGCCGAATCAAAATCCGGCCATAGACTATACAGGCAGGTGGTGCGGGCAGGAGTACCTGGGGGAGCAGCCGGATGAGCCCTGGCTCGAGCCAGCAGCCCCAGGAGAAGCTATGGCTTGTCCGGCTGCTCAACTGGCTGCCCCCCTGCCAGGGCAAGGCAGGCAGTGCTGGCAGCCCTGGAAGAAGCCTTGGGAACTGGGGGGAATGATTAGGAGCTGGGGGCGGGGGATGATTGGGGAGGTGGGGAATTGAACTGGGAACTGAGGAACTGAACTGGGAGCTGGGGGGAAGCCCCTGATGGTTCCCGCAGCCCCCAATCATTCCCCGCAGTTCCCGGTTTGATTCCTCAGCTTCCGATCATTCCCCCAGCCCCCACAGCTTCTCCCAGAGCCACCAGCACTGCCTGCCTCGCCCCGGTGGGGGCCAACCAGGGGAGCAGTTGATGAGCCATGGCTTGAGCCAGCAACCCTGGGAGAGGCTGCAGGGGCTAGGGGGAATGATTGGGAGCTGGGAAATTGAACTGGGAGCTGGGAGGAAGCCCCTGTTCCTTCCCCCAGCTCCTGGCTAGATTCCCCCAGCTCCCAATCATTCCCCCCAGCCCCCACAGCTTCTCCTGGGGCTGCCAGCACTTGCTGCCTCACCCCAGCAGGGGAGCAGCCAGACGAGCTGCGGCTTCTCCCGGGGCTGCCGGCTCAAGGCTCATTCGGCTGTTTCCCCAGCTGCTCCCGCTGGTACTGCCCAGTGCCTGCTTGTACAGTCTATGGCTGAATCTCTCTGAATCAATTCGGAGGCTTCTGATTCGACTCGGAGATTCAGCCGCTGAATTGAGCCGAATCTCCTCCAAATCAAATTGGCTACTGAAGCTTCACATAGCCCTAGTTAATAACCGCTGAACAGAAGGATGAAACAGAACAAGAGGTGTCTAACGTATGGGTGGGAGGGAGCAGGGGTAGTCTCAAAGTTTCATGTATGGCAAAACTCAATTTATATAAAGAAGCTTTCTAAAGCCTAGCTCTGGAATCCATGAAGCTCAAGAGCTCATTTGAAATACAGCAAAACAATGTAGAATGTTTCAGATATTTTGTGTTCTCCTGTCATGGGAGCTGGGGTGCAGAATGAGAAAACAATGCTTCTTTTCACTGCATAAAATTTGACAGTACAGGTAGAGACTTCATATATAAACATCTCAGGGTAGATCTTCAGCTGGTGAAATCAGTGCAGCTATGATGTGGCACCAATGGAGAATTTGCTTCTTGATTGCCTTAAAGCAATTTCAAATGACCATACTCTGTTTTTAAACATTACATCTTCATTCCTCTACTGTTTAACCAATCATAATTTCAGGATTGGTTCATAGAATAGGCAATCATGTACTATTGTCACATCTCATGCCCAGCCAGATTTTTTTTTAAAGAATAGAAATAAAAATGAGAAAATGGAGGTATTGCTTATTCCTAAAGTATGAAAAGATGTTGAGTAGTGAATATAAAACTAATAAAATAGTAACATTAATTCATGAATGTATTTCAGAGTCTCTAGTAGACTTCAAAGGCTGGAAAGATGTAGGTTTAGGACAGGGATTCTCAACCAAGGTGGTGCTGTACTCTGGGGTGCCTTGAGTTCCTTACAGGGGTGCCATAGAATATCATGTAATGCTAGTACTGTTATGTGTGCAAACATGATTCACTAGACAAACCCAGAGATTTCAATGAATCCACAATGTTAGAAAGAGGAAAACCAGTCGAAATGTTTTTGATTTCGTCGCAACAGAAGAATTGCTTTATTTTTCTCTAGTTAAAAAATCAAGTGAGATGTAAGAGCTAACATTTTTCAAGGGGTGCCTTGAGTCCACAAAAAGGTTGAGAACTACTGGCTTAGAAAGGACATCTGAGGAAGATTTGATCACTTGCGAGGAAATTTGTCTCTTCTGCTTTTAAAATTTGAGTTTACCTGGCTATAATTTTGTGTGGTTTGATTGTCTCAACACACTATAATCTTTTTTGTGTGTGACCACTCTTTATTATTGTGAGATAAAGTGGGGCCAGGTACAACCCCATCCTGTATGAGACATTTATTGCAGCACAGCGTAACTACAAGTATATACTGGCAGTTCAGCATATGTTCAGGGTGTGTCATTCTGATCTTAATTTAAGAGTAAATGTTTTAAAATTGATCATTTTAATCTTTATCTTCATGATATGCCTGAAATCCTTATACATTAGTTGCCCCACAGCAACTATTTCATTTTTGGTTATTTTTTCTTAAAATACATTCTCTGTTTTTTCTCTACCTTCTCCCAATTCTCCAAAATTCAGCTTGTTTAACAGTGGCATCTAATTGATGAAACTAGTATGTTTTTAACCTGTTTTCATTCTGAAACAGAATCCTTGTGCCTACAATGAAAATAGTTTGTCTGGGGTTTCTGCCATATTATTTGGAAAGATATGGGGTGTTTTGCTCCATGGGTAGAGAATTCAGATTGGGTTGAATTATTTAGGGGCCTGACACAAAGCCCAGACTGCTAAGAAAGTTTCTTTGAGACTGGAGAAATATTGAATCTTTGTTAGAGAGAAGGTGCACAAAGAGATGGAGTGAGTAACCAGTTGCTATGCTTTGAGAATTTCATAGAATGGGCATTGCTAGTTATGGAGCATGGTAAAATTTACAGTACACACCAGGCAGTTCATATTCCTCTGGGTCAGGGCTGTGTAACTGGTAACCTGTGGGGGTTCATGTGCCCTGCGAATGGTTAAGTTGAGGGTCAGTTGAGGCCTTAGCTCTTGCCTGGCCAAGACTCCTGTTTTTGCTCCAGCTGCAATAGCATCTAGAATCTCCAGGCTCCCCTTCCACCTCCCTCTTCCTGCTTCCCTGTTTTGGGCCTGTGCCAGGGGCAGTGTGGTTATGGTGTGGTGAGCTGCGGTGCAAGCCATGATGCAGTGATGGCAACCCTGATGTCTGTGCAGCTTGCAGGGCATGAGGCCCCCAGCTGTTTAGAAATTCAACACCCATGGTCTGTGTGATCTATGGCTTCAGTTTAATGTAGAGAGAAAACAGGTGAGAAGTAAAGTTAGAAAGTTATTTGAATTTGAACAAAATAGCTTGCTGCTGTTTGTGTAGTTTTAAACTACAAACAATTAATGACTTACCTGTATTTGAGTTTGAGCACAACTCTTTGCCTTAACATGTTCTCATCTCACAGTTATTGTATGATTTTGAGGCAGTCTAAATACATTTTATATTCTAGCCTGTTTTTTTTACTTAGTTTTCCCTCAAACCTTTCAACAGTTGGTATTTCACCTTATCTTTATGATATGTTTAAAATAGTATACATAATAGAAACATTCAAAAATATTTTATGTAGTTGGAAATTTTTTTAACTTCAAATCTAAAAAAAATGCTTTCTTCTATTAATGAAATTTAAAAATAAGGCCAGGTATAGAAAACATTATCTTCAGTAGTAGTTGGGACAACTTTCAGCCAATCAAGAAGATGAAGTTTGCTATGGGGGAAAAAAAATCACTTCTAATATGTAAATACTAATGATGTTCCTATAGAACATACTGGTGAAAGCTGTCACTTACCAACTTTGTGAGTGAAGAATGAGATCAGTATTTGTTCATAGGGGGAAACTATGTAAACATTTGCAATTGAATAATTTAGAACTTTTATGGACTTTGTGGACAACACTGAAGCAAGGTTTTTTACATTTGGAGCATATTTATAGAAGTAAAAGCATTTTCTAAACTTGGTTAGCAGGTCATTTTTATTTTAAAGTGCTGTTAACCTAGATTTTTGTTTCAGTCAGTTTTGGCTACTTGTCAGTATTAGTCCTTAGTCATGTGTTGAATCATAAACAATTTGAAACAGACACTTGGCAGAATTCCTGTAGCTTTTGTGAAATTCCCACAGAGTAAGTTGTTTATATGTGAGAAGCACATCTGCATGGGCAAAACTACCAGATTTTGTGTGTCAGTTCAATTAAAATTTTCATTTAGAATGCTTTTGTTTGGAAGGCAATTAAACTTTGCCAAACAACTGCAGTTTACCATGAAAAGGCAATATTTTAAGGATTTTTTCATATGGACATACCAAGTGTCAGGCTACTGGAAGATTTTATTTAAAGAACTCTTTTGATTAGGGGAGGAAAAATGATGGTAAAGCTGGTCAACAATTGACATTAGGAATTATTTTAAAGGAAAATACAAATGTCTTATTATTCAAATGTTAGATTTTATCTTCAACAGGCAAGTCTTACTTAAAAATCAAGTAAGTAAGTAACTTGTAAAATTTCTACCTGTATTAGTGACTTGAAATTAAAACATTTTTCTTTGATTTAGAAAAATCTGGGAAAGCGAATATAGCTGTAGGAGAGAGAGACATAATACAGCCTTCCAATAGCCGAAGCATACAACCAGAGATACAAGACCAGTCTGTCTGGGGAAATCGCACTGATGGTGACCTCGTCAGAAGTAAGTATTTCCAGAACAAATTGCTGTCATTTAGACTTGCTTTAGTAGTGTAATGGGTTACTGCCTGTTGACTCAGTTAAATGTGTGTCAAATGCAATTGTGTTGCAACTATAATGCATGTCAACAGAATTTATTTTCTGGAATGATTCCTGTCAGTATTTATCAGCAAGGGGTTGAAACCAAGATATAAACAAGATGTTTTGGTGATTTGAATGCCTCCTTATTGCAGAATGTTAAAGAACCTGGGTACAATTTACCGTTTAAAGACATAACATCATATATGATACAAAGTAATTTGTCTTGTAAGTTCATGATGGGGACAGTTTATGTGGTAGATACTCTAGTTGCAGTGTACTGTCACCTCTGGTTTCTCAAGTTATACATATAAGTGGCAGAATAAACTAGGCTCAGAGGAGCTTTTGTAGGATATGGCCTTCCATTCAGATGCATTTAACACTGACATGCTACCAATTTATAAGAAAAGTCAAGCTCTAAAGTAGTACTGTTGCAGGAAGGCCTTGTGTAACAAAATAATCACAACTAATACAAAATTAGAAGAATGCTGCAAGACTTATCTTTGAAGAAGGGTTGCTCTTGGATTAAACTTCAGAACATTTTGCAAGCACACCTTATTAAGTTGGATTTGTCAAAAAAGACACAAAATACTACATATTTTCTATGTTTAGTTGATGGATGATGTATAACAAGTGGTTCATTCACAGTTGCACATTCCTGAAGATTAAAAAATAGTTTTTATTTCAGCTGCCAGCACAAATACTGCTTTTACTTTAATACTGCAAATATTTGAGCTTTAGACAGCATGATAGAATGATAGCATGGGAAACTGTTCTCTAATTATAGGTTGTATTCCCTGGCAGAATATGCAAGCTGCGAAGAGCTGTTTCAACTTTCAACCCAAGTTGAATAGACTAACTGGTCAGCCTAAGAGTTGGTTTCTGCATGTTCTACTTGAGCCTAAGAGTTGGTTTCTGCATGTTCTACTTGTACAGAGCCATTAAGCTTTGCTTGTGTTAAGCTTTACTTGTGTTGTCCCATCTGCAAGAAAGTCTTTCTTCCTCTGTGTGAGCAGTTGAGTAACTGTCTCTCTCTAAATCTCACCTTCTGCCTTTTAGATGACAATTGGCTCTCAGGAAGTATTTGCCATATTCTGGATTCATTGTACTGGTGATTTAGGTGCTTTATACGAAAACTTAAATTACCTAAAGATAAATCCATAAATATTTGAAAGAGTTATTTGTAAATGGTTATAAGTTTATGTTATGCGATTATAATAGAAGAGCTGTGCCACAATTAATAGGTTGCTTAAACTAAAGCTGTCTAAGGGCGTTAGGTAGTACAGTTCAAAATATAACATAAAAGCAGAGTAGGCATAACTGAAAAGTTCTTTGGGAGAGGTTCATGTTAAGGCATTTGGGGAAGGAGTGATGTTTTTAGTATAATAGGTGGCAAGCAAGTTGACAAAGGTGTGAGAGAGCAAGGGGACAGGTGGTTACAGTGAGGGAGACTAGGTTACAATTGTTACCAGAAGCTGAGGGATAGCTTGAAAGAGAAGATAAGTTTGAGTTGTATGTATGTAGGGTAAGAGCAGTTGATGGAGAGGAGCCTCTAGCTAGAAGTATTTTGCAGGTAGTATTTTAGATGGGCTGATCTGAATGGAGAGAGAAAAATATAGCAGTATGTTGCAAAAATAAAGATATAGAAACTACTGCATGGGCTTTGTTCTTAACAGTTGGCTTGGAGGAAGAGAGAGGTAAGGAAAAAGAGAAGGGTTCCTTTTTATAGGTATGAACAATAGGACTTAAGTGCATGGAAGTGAGCAGAGTTGAAGGCCATGTTTATACTGTCTCCTTGCTGGGCCCCAGATTGCCACTGAAGAAATACACCCTGCTCACTTATTCCTGCTCTGCTTTCATTCTTCTGATTAGGCTTTGAGTGGCCAGAGCCTTAGTACCACTCTCAGACTTTCTTGGGAGATCCAGAGAACAGGGCTGGCACAGGAGTTCAGAACTGTTTTAACTCATGGATAGTGTTTAGGAAGTGAGTTTTAGGCAATCCTGGAGTAGGAGAAAGTGCATGGGATTTATTTTCTTGAAGAAGATTTAGGCTTTGCAGGGAGGCGGTAAGAGTGACATCATTATTGTAACTTGCTAATAGGGGTATTCTGTCTTTTGTACAAATAGGAAAAACGATAGGGCGTAAGATAAATATGCATTTACCATTGATTAAACTAGTTCCCATTTGAAGTCAATGGAGACTTTGCCACTGGCTTTTAATAAGCCTAAATGCCTGTAAGGGAAGGGTGCACAACTCAAACTGTGTTGAGTGCTACTTACAAGTTGTATTTAACAATGGACGGCTGCCTAGGTGCTGTGTTACTCTCAAAACACCAAGGAGTTAAACTTATAGAATGATAAAGCTTGTTTATTCAGAGAGCCTTCTTCGCCTACTTATCTTCTGTTCCCTCCGATTCCCTTGTGTGATCCTCCGGCCAGTGTAACAACTTATATATAACGCTCTTAAAGGTATCCACCCAGGTGCATGTGTAGTCTTGCCAAGTTGCTTGGCCACTGATATTACCCTGACAGGTCACACATTTTGCACTATTGCACTGAGGTTCTGCCATATGATAAAACAAATGAGTACTGAATCCATATATACTATTTTTTTTTTTTGTTTTTAGTCTGCTCTGATATTTTTCTTTAATATTCTTAATGCTGCACAGACTACTTCCCCCCCCCCCCCAAAAAAAAAAAAAAAAAGGAATTGAAAATAGTGATACTAAATCATCTTTTTTTAGTGTTTGCCAGTTGTGGACACAAGGAAAGTAGTCTTTTTTTTTTTAATTGGCTGAAACACAAATATGTCTTGCAGTATATAAAACGTTTTATGCGCTTTATTTTACCCAATAATTGATACTTAACAGAACAAGTAGAATAAAGAAACACTTTAACACATTGTTTATGTATCATCCTAAATAGCAAGTTGTGTAGCTCAGCAGGATAATGATTCAGCTGAGAATATTGCATCATTTGACAAAAATTCAAAGAATATTGCATATAAAAACAGGTCAGAGACTAGAAGTAAACATTGTTTTGGGCACACAGGTCACTTTTTAAAAAGGAGAATTAATAAGCTGCTTCTTCAGATAATTAGTTTCTGTGTTAAATTAATTTTAAACAAAGAAGACGTAAATTTGTCATCTATTTTCCACTATTACAATCATTCCATTTCTTTTTTCCATATGGCCTGTTTGTCCACCCACATGGTTGATACATGTTCCTTTTGTAATGTGGAGCCATTAGTTTTTCACACTATAAATATTTCCATCTGTTAATTTCCCAGGTTTTTCTTGTTTATATCTGTTTGTTATTCTGCTGTATATGTAACTAAACTCATCAGCCAATTTTACTGGCTTTTGTGCAACAAAATGCTGTTGTAGGGACTCTGTAGTAAGTTCACTACTTATCATTGCTTACTTGCATTTGTAAGCCCTGTTTGACAAACAATCAAATGAATGTGATAGCCATCCACCATCACCATCTGAAGACATAAGAATATAAGAAGTGCCATACAAGGCCAGACGATGGGTCCATCTATCCCAGTATTGTGTTTCTGACAGTGGCAAGTTGTGCCTATAGAGGGGGAGAGTATTTGAATGGGCATATCTTGCATGATCCATTCCCATCATATCTTCTCTGGTATCCACTATCATTGGTTTAGATATGCTAGAAGATGCATTCCTGATTTGTTCTAAAAACATTAATTCTGACTTTGGATGGATAAACAGGGGAGTGTCAAGCAAGAAAAGAGAAGTTGTATTAGTCTTCTGTATTTGAGACTACTCTGAAATATTGTGTCCAGGTCTTCAGTCTGCAGTTTGAGAATGTTGATAAACTGAAGAGGGCTCAGTTAAAAGCCACAAAACGAGCAACAGATTTGAAAGTATAGTAAAAGACTCCAGTTGTTCATCTTGGCTGTATAATCTACGTATGGTTCCTGTTTGAAGGTTTTATTTTCCTGGATAAGATTAGCTAATCTTGTAAATGAAAAAAATACTTTCCATTATGCACTTTTTCTCTCTTGAATTGTTTCATTAGTTTAATTTTGATTCCCAAGAGAATGAATCTAACTGGTATGCATTGAAGGTAGTGAGTGATGACAAAAACTCTTTAATTGACAAAAAGGGGAAGGTTTGGCATTCCCTTTGTTTGTTTGGGTTATACCTTCTGGGAATGGAAAGACAGAGTGCTTGCACCAAAGACTATTCAGTTTATCAAGATAAATATTCAAATATTAAGGGAAATAACCAGGGAGTGAGCGGTTTGAAACAGGGTATCAACTTGGCCTCTCTTTTGTGGGTGTGTTTTGTTGTCACAAGTGAATACCAATAGGGTAGTCTAATATTTCTAATGGGGTAGTTGGCTAGCCACATCTCTTTTTGCACAGCAAAGGACTGCAGGTACAAATATTAACTTGCCTGAAAATTCTGCAAATGCAAACTGTACTCATAAAAGGGATTTAGACGTCTGAAACCCCTGGCCTGTATATTGGAAAGAGGCATGTGGGCCTATCTGAGCCACTCAGATGCCCAGGGGTGTGAAGCTTTGATAAACAGTGAATGACATGATTTTCCACAGTTGATTCTTTAAGTTTTATCTTCTTCTGTATCTGTCATGCTTTGCTCATACTTTTGAACAGTTTTTTTAAATACAAGTATGAGAGTTTTAAAGAAAATTAAAGATTTCTGTATCTAGTTTATATACAGTATTTAGTCAGTCTTTACAGCACAGAAATATACAATATTTTTAATCCTCTTTTTGAATGAACAATATTTAAGGATATATATAAAGTTAGGGGATAGACCCTGGGTAAAGGTTAGCCAGATTCCTCTGTTCCTACAACTAGGGTTCTATTCAATTTACATTCAAAATTTCCCTGCAATTTTGTGTGGAATCACTGGGGAGGGAAAAAACCTTACTAAAAAGACAATGTTGGCTCTCCAGTGGGAGTCAGCAGCTGCTGTGGCCTGGCCTAGCAGCTTGCCTGGGGTGGGGGGTCGGAAGCCACCAGCATAAAGGAGAGCAGCAAAGATGGCAGCTGCCCCCTCCTCCCCCTGCCAATGATTGGCAAAGAGGGCTGCCTTTTGTGTGACCCTGCCCCTCTCTGCCAATCAGCAGTGAGGGGTGGGTTTGCATGAAGGGCAGCCCTCTCCAACAGTCAGTGGTGAGGGGCAGGGCCACTGGGGCCCCTTGTCCAATTGGTGGGGGTGGGGGGGGAGGGGAGCTCACTGCAAGAAGATTATGCAAATGGTTCCAGGTGCTGTGAGTAGTCTGTGATTTTTTACTTCCCCTCCATGCACTTTAAGTAGATCCCTAACTTAGGGGTCCACTGATATATCGGTTGGCTATTGGATCGGCTATTGGCTTTCTTTGGTCATTGTAGCTGGTAATTACGGCCGCATGCCCAGAGTACTCTAGCAAGTGTAGTCCAGTCCCCGTGCCCTGCCTCCGGCCTAAGCCCATGGCAGACTACAGGTCCTGGGAGTAGTGGGATGAGATGGGGGTGCCAGGGAGCTGTCACAGGGCACTGCTCAGCAAGAAAGGGACCATTACATTGCTATGGCAACAGCACATGCACAGCAGGGGCCTGAGCGCTGGGGCTGCTGCTGGGACATTGGGCTGTGTGTGGGTGGGGTAAGTCACTGCATGAGGGACATCTCACTCTGCTGGGCACCTGACACCTTTGAAAAAGTGACTTCTCTCCAGCGGCCGTGGGAGCTCAGCTGCATGGGGCCTGCTGGCAATGAGGCAGTAGTGTGTTCTGGGACTCCAAACATGCCCAGCGTTGCTGTTTGCATGAGGGTCTGCCCTGCCTGCCCAGGACGGCAGCACAGGCTGTGCAGGGAGCAAGGTTGTGGGCACGAGTTGTGGGTGAGGGGGTGACTTGCATGGGAATACAGAGGTCACCACCTTCCTCATTGAGGGTCACAGCATGCAGGAGAGGGGTGTGTGTGTGTGTGTGTGTGTGTGTGTGTGAAGTGCAAAACAAACAAACAAAATGGTTTATATATATCAGTAGTTTAAAATGCCTTGCACTATTACTGGATATTGGTTATTGGATTGGCATCGGCCAATATGGTTGGTTAATCACTGGCTATTGGTATCAGCCAAGAAAATCTTTATCGGTGCACCCCTACTCTAACTATACACCTTAAGAAGTCTCTCAGATATAGTTGCATTTGCAAAACTTATCCCAGTAGATCAAAATACAGTAATTAGCTAAACAGGAAGCAGAGTGCTTGAGTCTTAAGAACTAGTTTAACTCTAGCTGTGTTCTGATGCAAACCTGTGATTTCAATAGTGCAACTTTTTTATGCCTGTTTAAGTTTAGACTATAATGTATGTGAAAAGGAGAAAAGCCTGGATACATTCATGGAAGTCAGTCCATTTTATTTTAGTGTAGTGACTATTTGGCTCTTGGCAGCTGGAGTCCTGGAAGCTAGCTCATAAGGTTCATGAATTAAATGAGTTTATTGTTTAGCATAGACAAATAGAAAAAAATAAAATTGATATAGTTCTTGCCTTCCAAATTTTTAGTTTTGAGGCATAGTCCTCAATGTGA
Organism: Alligator mississippiensis; assembly: GCF_030867095.1. NCBI lineage: Eukaryota > Metazoa > Chordata > Crocodylia > Alligatoridae > Alligator > Alligator mississippiensis. Next base: position 50,732,935 of record NC_081827.1, on the reverse strand, counting down.
TCCTTTATGTGGTAATCTTTTGCAACCACATTTTCATATTTGAATCTTAGAATTTTGGCACCCTTTTGGTCATATGTAAGAACTCTCCAGACTGGTAGCTATCATATATCGTAATCAGCTTGTATTTATGTGACTCCTTCCCTTCTGCCAATCAGCAGCTAGGGGCAGGACCATATGAAGGGCAGCCCTTGGTAGCTGTGAAGAATCCTAGAAGACATTTCAGTGTCCTTCACTTTCTCCTCTTCCTTTCATTTTGGGATTCCTCATGAATTGGGAAGTTGCATTTGTATTAGAAATTGGTTTCAGAAGGGCTTCTTGGTTTCATCAGTCTGTTTAAATAACAACTGATAGTTTCTGTTTCTTAACATAATGCAATTTGGTCTCCTGCATGAGACCCTACTTGTGCTGCATCCTTTCTTTCATACTTAAGGACAGATGCTTGATGGAACATGACAGCTCTGGGACTGGAAATTTTGCCACTGAAGAAAATAAAAAGTGGTTGGATGCCAGGGAAAAAACCCAACCATTTACAGTTGCCCAGATGCTCCCCTGTATGTCCCTCATATTAATATGGATGGGACAGCAACTTCTTAGAAGTGCTTCTTGTATATAGCACTTAAATCTATGTCCGTATACCCTACAGGGTGTGATAGGGAATTGCTCCATCTTTGTGTCCCATGGTGTTCCAGGAGCACCCCCGTATTCCTCTGTAGAGGAAGAGGGGAGGAAAGCATGGGGTACCATCACTGAGCACAATTTTGTGCACTTGGATCTGCTTGGAGCTAGAGAGCAAGAATTCCTACTTTATTTCTTTGCCTTCAGTCTTCTGGTTTCAACAGGGGGACACAGGGTTTCTTGCATCTGGTTGACAGGGGTTGGGGGAAGCTCACAGCTTTTGAGGTAACACCCAGCCAGCCTTGGTAATCTTTTAAGCCAGACAGCTATGCAAGGAATTGTTCTCTCCAGCCCCATCCCTTGCATGTCTCCCCACCTCCAGAACTGGGAGACTGATGGTCAAGTACACTCCCGTGGGGAGGACGTATGTGAATCTGCAGGAGTGAGTGATAATATTTTTTGAGTCTGAGTTTGTAACAATATTGCAATTCCTCCAAATATTCTACAGTGTATTTATAAGCCCATGCTGCATCCCCTGCCTGGAAAGCATGATGCTGCATGCCATAGTAAGCATTTTTTGAAGCATTCTAGAGGCAGGGGGTAAGGTCGTTGTGGGAGACTGCATGTCCATCTGTGTCCTGAAGCTCTCCAAATTTGAGTGTAATTTGGAGCACTTGAAAGTCTTGCAAAGCTTCCCTTCCCCAGTCACCACTGGGTAGGGTGCTGTTAACTTATCAGAGTCCTCTGCCATTTAGAATATTCAATAAAGACTAGCAATTGTACAATAAATATAACACTTAAATCATAATGCAGATAATTTTTAGAATATTTAGGCCTAAGTCTTGCATAGAGAAAAAGTTATGAGTAACATGTATTTTATGTAGGAGAAAAATGTGTGGGAAGAGGAGTGCATTCTAGTGTTTTGAATATCATTTACTTGTGAGGATTTAATCTCCTTCCTGCTTCTCAAGTAGGACCTTAGCTTTGTGATATTTAAGAAAACAAAAAACATCTAGCATAAATTTCAATGGCCATGAATAATTGATTAATAATAATCCAATTCTCAAGATTAAATCTCCTACTAAATGTTCCTGTTTTTCAGGTAGAAAGGTCAGTGCTATCCATCATCTCTGTTTCCATTGCTTCTTTCTTATCCATGAAACAGCCCCCTGTATAAGGGTTCTTCTTGTGGGAAAAGGATACCTCCTCTTAGTGGGCTTAAACAACTATTTATGTTGTGGTGCTTTGTTGAACTAGGAGACTCATGATCTTTTTGATTGGTTGTGTTTCTGTAGAAGTTTTACTTTCTACAGGTATTTAGTCAATTAAAACATCAGTTACTGGAGTCTCTCTCTCTATGCTGACAATACAGTTTCTTTGGTTGGTTTTTTGTTTTTGTTTTTGACTGTTTTGTAGCTAACAGCATAGTATGCAGTTTTTAGAATTGTCTCTTAAGCTTTGTTTTAATCCAAAGATGAATTGTTGGAACTGTTACACTGTATGCCACCATTTCTAATTTTGAGATTGACAGTGATAATATTCACTCTGTTTAGAAATTAATGTTTTAGTTCTTGGGCAACTCAAATGAGCTGTTTCAAGATTCCAATTTGGCAGGTGTCATGCAGTTTTTTGTGGTCTAATTATTGTCAAAGTCTAAAAGTTTAAAAAAAGATTAATGGAAGGCGCATCTATATACACATTAATGTGCCCTACTTACTGCACACGAAGTTTAGTACCTGTACTAACAGGTACTAACTCAATGTGCAGTAACTGATGCTAGTGTGCAATAGTGCTGGCACACAGCTTTTTAGTGAAGCTAATGTGCAGTAGACTAATTTTACTATGTATTTACGCAGCTTTTGCCATGATGCACTAATACACAGTAGAATTAGTCTACTGCGCATTTAGCATCTTGTATAGACGCACCCAGAAATGATTCAAAATAGTACAGAATCTAAGTACATTTTCTCTCTTAAAGAAATAATTATATTATATTCCAAATAGGCATATGGAGTGTATGATTGGGCATGTGACAAAAAGCATGTGAATGTAAACAGATACAGCTTTGTTTGTTACAGAGTTCAGACATTCAAATAAGTGAATAAAGCATTTGATCTTCAATGTTTAATCCCCTCTGACCTATGTAACCTGTTCTTGGAGGAAATTTGTCTAGACAACAAAAATAGGGGCTGTGCTAAGGAGTACCTTTTAAAGCTTATCCATTCACTTGGACATCTAAGAAATTTCTCATTGAGAAAGATCAGCCTAACCTTTTGCACCCATCAGTGGAAGTTCTCTCACTTCTTTCTTTTGGTCATTGTCCGAGGCTTCTTTTCTCTCTTTCTCACTTGCAGTAATCCTCTCAGGTCTCCTCCAAAATACTGACTTACCTAATACCATGTATATTTTAATTTGTTCCTCCTAACCAGTTATGTTTAATTCTTTATCTAAAATTAAATCTCTAATACTTTGTTTAACTGAGCAATTGCAAAGAAGCGGAGGCAAGGGTTTGGCACTGAAAAGGCTGCTGACCAGCCAAATATAATGATTGCTGACAAAGCATAGATTTTTAAAGCACTGTATTTCAAATTTTTTGCATCAAGTAGCTCTTTTAGTACTACAAACAAGAAGAATAATGTGATTTTTACCATGATAGGTCTTCACCATTAAGTACAAAACACTAATTTTGATTATTTTGTGGAAACACAGATTACTTTTTGTTTTACTGCATTAAATTTGGTAAAAGAGTTAGAAAAGATATAGAACTTGTACTACATGTAGTACTACTATACATAACCATAGCTCTTATGGGAATTTGGATATTTAATGAGCATTTCAAGGGCTTAACCAGCTTGGAAGCAGGTCATTGCATTGCTATTTGCATTTTATGTTCAAGAATGGGCTCTTGAAAGCCTTTCCAAGCCTCTTGAGGTTAGTTCTGCTGTAACTGCACCAAGCCTAGAGGATGAAGATAGAAGAGACTGTGGAGGGGAAGTTCTCTTTTTATAAACTGTCAAATGAAAGTAAGAAATCACAACCATTTTGAGTATTTCTGTTGTATCTGTCAAGTTTTTGACGTGTACCCATATAACTCAGTTGCAAATTTCTACATGATGGACACTGTTTACCTACTTCTGATGAATTGCCTATGGCAGGGGTAGACAACATTTTTGGGCAGAGTGCCAAAAACACCCGCAATCTTGACTTGTAAGATGTTGGAGCACCAGAGATGGATGGCAGGACAGCTGTGAGGGGCCCCATCTTTGTTGTGGCAGTGCAACCCTGGCCCCTTCCCTGAAATGTACATGCCAAACAAAATGCCTTCGCATGCCATGCTCTGGCACGTGTGCTGGGGGTTGTCTACCTCTGACCTGTGGTTATGTAGTTATATCCTCCCTTTTATTCTGTGGAAAATTAGGTTCTTGGTTCTGAATCAGGCTTTATACAGGGGCAGACAAAATCTAGTCTGTAGGCTGGATCTGGTCTGCCAGGCACTTTCATTCAGCCTGTGGCACCTACCAACTAACTGTACCTTGCCCAGCCCTTCTGCCCCTGAGGGTGAGAGTGAGGCATCTACTATATACCTGCCCCCAGCAACATACCCTGTTGTGCCTCACTCTCATCCTGGTGGGTGGAAAGGCCTGGCCTGCCTAGCATACAGCTTTTGGGTGGGGCTGTTGCTGCCACTGCTGCAGCTGCTGGGGGTGGGACCTCTTTGGTTTCCCCGGTGTCCCACTTGCTCTGGGAAGGAGATAGGCAAGTGGCAGGGGTGATGGGCAAACTGCAGTTGGACGGGAGCATGCAGCATGGGGCTGGGGCTGGTGGTAGTATGGAGCCACACCCAGGGGGGGAGAAGGGACAGTGTGAAGCTTGGGTGGGCAGGGTATGGGTGTGAGGGAGGGCGGGGGGGACACCCCTCCCACACTACCTCCACACTCCCTCAATGATGTGCAGTAGCAGCAGCAGCAGGCAGGGGCGCTCGAGGCGCTGGTGCCCAGTGGTGCATGGCACCAGCCAGTGCTGCACATCGGGGTGAGTTGTGCAGCCTAGCCAGGCTGCCTCTATTGCCGGGGCTCCTCACCGCACACATGCAACTCCTGCACTCATGGGCCACTGAAGGGAAGCTCTATGCACTGGAGCTGGTTGCCTTCGCTGATCCCTGCCGCACAGGTCCTGGGACTCTGCTGGACATGGAGGGGAGCCCCGGCCCCTGCTTCCCTGCAGAGTCCTGGGACCTGTGCAGTAGGTGGCAGTGAAGGCAGCCTGCTCCAGTGTGCAGAGCTTCTCTCCAGTGGTGCACAAGTGTGGGAGTTGCATGTACATGGCAGGTAGCCCCAGTGATAGAGATAACTGGGCTGGGCTGCACTTTTCACCTTCATGTGCAGAGCTGGCCAGAGCTATGTGCTGCCAGGCACTGGTACCTGCATGGTGCTGAGCACCCTGAGTGTCCCTGCCTGCTGCTTCTGCCAGCAGGGTTTGTGCACCATGGGGGAGTGTGGGGGGTGGATCACCACACCCCCCACATCCTCCTTAACACCCCACAAATGCCTCATACCCACAACCCCCCCACATATACACACCTCCCCACCATAGCTTATTGTGCCCCCATGCACAGCCACACCCCCCACAGCCCACTATACACCCCCATACACACACGCGTGCACACACATGCACTCCCCCACCATACGTACACCCACACCCCATCATATACACACGCATGCATATTCACACCCCACCATACACACGCGCGCACACACCATCATAGAATCAAAATACTGGAAGGGACCTGCAAGATCAAGTCCATTCCCCTGCCATGGGCAGGAAGTTATTGGGTTCAAATGAGTTTAACGAGGTGCTTATCCAGCTTCCTCTTGAACACCTCCAAGGATAGTGACAGTACACCTTTGCTGGGAGTGTGTTCCAGATTCTAGTTACCCTTATGGAAAAAAAGTTTTTCTTTAGGTCCAGCCTAAATTTTTCCCTCAATCAGCGTGTGCCCATTGGTCCTCATCCTCTTAAGGTGTGCCTTCCTGAAGAGTGGCTCCCTTTAGATCTTGGTGCTCACCCCTGATGTACTTGTAGGTGGCTATCAAGTCACCTCTCAGTCTTCTCTTACATGGACTAAACAGGTCCAGTTCCCAGAGTCTCTTCTCTTAGGGCCTATCCTCCAGGCCCCTAATCATACAGGTGGTCAAGCTTATCCACATCCTTCCTGAAGTGTGATGCACAGAACTGAACACAGTACTCCAGCTGTGGCCTCACCAATGCCAAATAGAAAGGGAGAAGCACTTCCCTGGTCTATTGGCAACACATCGGCTGATGCATGCCAGAGTTCTATTTGCCCTGCTGGCACCTTCATTGCACTGTTGGCTCATGTTCATCTTCTGGTCGACTGTGAGCCCCAGGTCTCGTTCAGATGTTTTGCCAGCCAGTGGTCTACTACCCATTGGGTAGATATGGTGAAGGTTATTCTTACCCAGATGAAGAACTTGGCACTTTTCCCTGTTAAACCTCATCTGATTCTGTTCAGCCTATAGACCCAGTCTGTCAAGGTTATCCTGAAGCCTTACCCTATCCTCTGATGTGTCCACATTTCCCCACAGCTTGCTATCATCTGCAAACTTAATCATTCAGCTTTCTACCCCCTCATCCAAGTAATTGATAAATATGTTAAAGAGCACAGGTCCAAGCACCGATCCCTGGGGGACACCACTGGAGAAGGCCCTCCAGGATGAGGCCATCCCTTCTATTACAATTCTCTGGGATCGGCCCCTAGACCAGTTGTCTACCCACCTCACTGTAGACTGGAGCCAGTACCCTCCAATTTAACTGAGAGAATCTCATAGGAAACAGAGTCAAAGGCTTTATTGAAGTTTAAGTAAATTATATCAACCTCATGTCCCTTGTCCAGCTGGTTAGTCACCTGGTTATAAAAGGCCACCAGGTTTGTCAGGCATGATCTACCCTTGACAAAGCCATGCTGGTTGCTTCTTAATACCCCACCAGTTACAAGCTTATAATTGATGGCCTCCTTACCAATTTTTCAAAGATTTTTCCCAGGACCGAAGTCAGACTGACTGGTCTGTAATTTGCAGGGTCATCCCTTTTCCCATTCTTAAAGATAGGTACCATATTAGCTCTCTTCCAGTCATTTGGGGCCACTCCAGAGTTCCACAATTCTTCGAATAGCTTCACCAGAGGCTATGAGTTCAGCTAGTTCTTTCAGGAATCTCAGATGCAGATCATCTGGCCCAGCAGACTTGAAAAAGTCCAAATGTTCTAAGAGTACCCTCACCTGTTTGGGACTGATTTAATGTGGTCTTTTGTCTTCCCCATATTCCCTTGGGCTCTGGACAGGTGAACAGCTCCCATCTGATATCAGGAATACTGATATGAAGTATGTATTTAGGAGCTCTGCCTTTTTGCAGGGAACAACTGTGGGCTACCCCTCCATATTCAGTAGGGGTCTGACAGTGGAGCTCGCTCCCCCCCGCTCCACCCCTGCCACCCCCCCTTACTCCCTTTCTACCTATAGAAGGACTTTTTGTGGTCCTTTATTTTGGTTGCCAGCTTGATCTCCATGCCTGCCTTGGCTTTTTGTATCTCATAACTGCAGACCTTGGTTATATAAGTGTACTTCTCTCTGGTTGCTGAACCATTTTTCCATTGCTTTTATGCTTCTTTTTCTTTTTCAATGGTTCCCTAATATCCTTGCTGAGCCAAGCTCCTTTGGCTCTTTTCCTGGTTTTTGACTGCATGGAAATGGCCTCTTTTTGGGCAATGAGAATTGCCTCTTTGAAGAAGCAGCACTGTTCCTGAACTCCCATATTGTCCACTCACTGGTTGCAGAGGGTCTCTCTAACTAGACTTCTGAGTTTGTCAAAGTCTGCCCTTCTGAAGTCTAGGACTTCTGTTCTACTTGTCACAACCCAAGGGTGTGATTTTGTTTGTGTGCGCTTCGGCACTGCTAAATTATTTCCCGCCACTCGGAGCTTTCTTTGCAGGGTGCATTTCTCAGTTGCAAAGAGAAATGCACGGTGCAAAGGAGTTCCCGCCACCCGCATGCAAATTTGTGTCCCACTATTGGCCAGTTCTAAATGATTCCCACGTGGCGGCTAGCGATTGGCTTGCTAGCCGTATAAGAGGCTTGAGCGGTTTCCGCCCAAGTTGGAGAACTCCGAGGAGAACCCCGCAAGGGAGGACTCCACAACCATCTGGAGGAGGAGGTCTTCACGTCTCGTGAAGAACTCTAAGCGCTGCGGAGCCTATCGAACCCAGCGCATACCTTAAGAAGTCTATAGGGGTCTGATCAACCTCTGGCCTCTCCCCGTCGCCGAACGATCCCTCGACGAACCCCTTCCCTGCGCGCAAGTTCCACGGAGCCTAGCAAACTTCGTGTGAGTGTATCCAGAGCTCTTCTCCGAGTTGTTTTCTTCGGTTGACACGACGGGCTCGCGGTTTTAGAGCCTTCAACCGGATTGGGCTAGAGTTCGTGTGGAAGGAACTCTTGTCCGCTTTTCTTCTTTCCTGTCTGTAACTGCAACTCAAGCAAGTTTTCCTGCCTGCACTGCGACCATCTTCGGTGTAAGTAAAATAATCTTTAATCAACCGCTAAGCGTCCGTGCCTAATTCTAGTCCGCCGGCCTGCATTCCCTGACCCGCATGCCAGGGCTGCTGGCCACAGCCCGCCGCGCACCCCCGAGGGCCTCAGACCGCTCCCGGCCCACACACTACTAACTGAATTCCCAGCCTTTTGGTGGATGGTGAGCCTAATTGGGTCATGATCATTGTCACCCAGAGTACCTCTAATTCTCAGGTCGCCTACCATGTCTTCCCTTTTGGTCAGCACCAAGTCCAGAGTTGCTTTACTCCTAGTGGCCCTTCCACAACCTATGTCAGGTCATCAGTAGCTGCCAGGAAGTTGGCTGACCTGCTGGAGCTGGCCGAATGGTCTTCCCAACAGATGTCAGGGTAGTTGAAGTCACCCATGACAATCAGGTCTTTAGTGCTGGCTGCCTCAGTCAGATCTCTGGAGAATGCCTGATCACTGTCCTCTTCTTGGGACAGAGGCCTGTAGTAGACTCCCACCGTCAGGTCTTTCCCTCCTGAACCCCCTTGTATCTTTACCCAGAGGGTCTCAAGGGACCTCTCCCTGCTATCAAAGTTGACCTGCAGGGAGAGGTACCACACTTTCACATAGAGGGCCACACCTCCTCCCTTCTTCCCAACCTGATCCTTCCTATAGAGGCTATAGCCCTCAATATCCACTGCCTAATCATACGTATCATCCCACCAGGTCTCCATCAACCCAATTAAGACAAATTCCTCATCTACCAGAAGGAGTGCCAGTTCCTCCTGTTCGTTACCCATGCTTCTGGTGTTCCCATAAAGACGCCTAAGTTCACCTCTAGTCACCTCAGGTTTTCTATTGCTCTGCAAGTGTCTGTCCATACACCCCTGTCCCCCCACCACACACACAATATATATATATATATATGTATATATATGACTAAGACTTTATTTTTTGAGTTATTATGCAATCACCTCTATAAACACTGTGAAAATAAAAATAATTAAAAAATATTTTTGTAAAAAAAAATTAAAAGATATTAAAGTAGATGTTTTACTTTTAGTGTATGATTTATTTTTTTTCTGGTTCTAAGATGACCTCCTGAGGTTCCTTTCAACACAGCCTGTACCGGTGCATGGGATTGTTCCGTCCTAAGTGAAGGACTTTGGACTTTTCTGTGTTGAACCTCATGAGATTTCTTTTGGCTCAATCCTCCAATTTGTCTAGATCACAGCTCCCAGCCACAGGGACAGACCGTACTATACATGCAATTTAAAACTGGATCTATGAAGTTAGTACATATTTTTGATGTCTAATTTTATAGTTGGTTGGATCTTTTTATGGCATGATAGGTACTTTATACATGTAGCTGGGCTCAGTTTATTGCACAAGTAACCAGTTAATTATGTAATAGCTGTAATGTATAGAAGGAGCCTGAAAAATTTACATCTTGGAATGATTTTAAGATCTTGATGCAAGGAGTTCCATGGCTGAAGTTTCACAGTTCAGAATATTACTTCTCTCATGTCTGATAATTTCACACTGGGCTGTGAGAGTTACGTTTCTTTCTTATCCTTGCCAGTTAAGGTCCTTGAAAGTTAGGTCCAGAATTTTGAAGTGAACCTGCTATGGGAAGCCAGGAAGTCAGTGAGTGGTCAGTGATGTGTTCTTAGTAGTCCTTTGCTTATTGGCAAGCAACAGCTTCTTATTAAAATGGAGTTTCTACATTGTCATTCATCGTCAAACCCAGACAAATTGAGTTGCAGTAATTTTAACTGGGAGGTGAGAGATCACAGTGGTTAGCTTTTTATACAAAAGGAATGTGTGTTCTTAAGCAACAGAATGTGACAACGGGCATTTCTTTTGTTGTTGTTACTTGTGTATGTAGGAATCATGACTTCAAGAACTTAAACCTCTTTATTGGGGAATTAAAGTTTTTATATATGTATACTAAATGTATTAGTGGCCAAGATTATTAGAAGCCTTTTGTTTCTGTTTTCCTGTACTTCTTCCATGGCAAATGGCCTGAATTTATAACTAGAGGGAAGGGTGCTTGGATAGCAGTAATCAGCAGTTTCCCCACATGTGTGGGATCTTTCAAGTACATTTATAATGACCATGTTTGTTACATTTTGAGCAGAACAAATCTCTGTATCTAAATTTCAGATTACCCTTGCTTTTATATTTGTACTATGTCAAAATTAACTTGAAATACTGGTCTGCTGAATTGGAGGATAAAATTTTTTTTTTGTAATTTGACTGATCTCTGGGTTGGACAAATATAGTATGTACTTGTGCCTTAAATGTAAGAGAACTAAATCTCTGACCATAATCTAAGTGAAATGATATTGTGGCGTTGGTCTGGCCTCAGTCTGCTATTCTGAGTGATAATGGTATTCGATTTGCCATATTTAGCCTTTTAAAACACTAAATTACATAGTATCCACAAACAAAGTCATGCAAGTTTGTTCTTTTAGAATACTATTTCCTGGCAAAAATGTCCATAACTTTAACCAATGTGGAAATTGTTAGTTTCCCTCTTATAGCTTTTATTAATCTTTTTCCTGTATTTTATAGAAAAAAAATTATATTTTATTCATTTTTCTTCTGTATTTTATAGACAAAGAATGTGCAAATCTATACAGCTGAAGAGTTTTCATGTATTGTGTGTATATGTATGTGTAGAATGAGAATTCATTTAGTCATTGGAACTGAGAGGAAAAAATAGTAGTTTCTTAGATTTTTATAAACATGTCTGTTCTTGTGTAATACAAAGATACCATCCTTCATGATAAATCATAAAACACCTTAGAGGCGGCAGCAGCCAGCTCCAATCAGAAGTCAAAGGGTAACTATGTGAATTTTTGAATACTGACTGATGAGCAGAAAGAAGAGTCCCTGAATAGTTATCTATTTACTTTGTCTTCCAATAGTGCCTGAGAGACTGCCCACACACAGGAAAAAAAAGGCACCTGCCCCAAACAGAGCAACCTAAGGATGCATTCCTCAAGCACAAAGAAAAAGTAAATGGGAGTTGAGTGCTCCACATTTTTTAGTTCTCCAAAAAAAAATTTGCTCCATGTACATTAATATAGAGATGGGCTGAGCCAAAACAGTGCATCTGAAAATCCTTGAATATGGATTCCAGGAAACCAGGCACAGCATAGTGAAACACAGAAGATGTTGTGTAGTTTGGCTGCTTTTTTTTCTTTGGGTTGTGGATTTTCCATTTTAAGTGGTGGATTTTGATATCTTCCACGTTATGGTAGTATAAGAGTAATGTTGGAGCGGTGATGGTTTCACTGTGGTTTCACTATGCTGTGCCTGGCTCCTGTGATCAGAGCCCTGATGAAGAATGTCTTGTGGTCAAAAGCTTGTCTAACTTTATCCCAACTAAATAGTCGGTCCAATAAAAGATATTACCCTAAGAAATTCTTGCCCCTCTCACAGTGATTGTAGTTATCTCCAGGGCATGTTAAAAAACAAACAAACCCCAAGCCTGTCATTACACATATGCTAGCTGATCTAATTTGGTCCAGATATTAGTTTATAGAAAAAGTGAATTAATAAAATGCAAGACCGAGAAAAATGTTTCCGTAATTAAGAAAATCCAGTGAATTAAAAAAAAGTGTTTGCTACCCAGCCTTGCAGCAGAGTGGAAGTCATATAGACTGGAAACAGTTTATAAACAAAAGGGAAACTGACTATTCCATTTTACTTTTGAATTCTTGTTAGCTTGGAACAATAAAGAGCATAAGTAATGAATAAATGAGATTTTAAAATGTCTTTGGGGTTCAATAAAGAAGTTTGAGTCAGGAAAACATGACTAGGGAATTCAGCTTTAAATAATAATTCTTAGCCTGACAGTGTCTCTTTAATTTAGTATCTGTATAATTACTGAAAAAGGAAAGAGAAGTTATTTTCAAATTCAGGAAAACATGGTCTTGGAAGGTGTTAAAGCAATAAAAGAATGTAAAATTATTAAAGCTTTGACATTTGCATAACATTTTAATTTCAATGCCAGGATTAACTCTTAACTCAAAATGTACGTTGCTTATGAATTTGAACTGTGCTCTATTGAATTGTCCATGTTAGCCCAACTTGCAGATACGTGACATGGCATTCCATACAAACTTCTACAACTGGAAGCACTCTAGACTTAAGCACAGTGCACAAAAAAGGAGTTCTGGTGTATTTGTGTCAACTGGGTGTGTCTATATTGCAGTGTGTGCTTGATAGGGGATATTATAGGTAAAACTGAAGAACAGTCTTGTGTATTCTCTGTTTGTTGTCCTTTAGCCATAACCTTCTGAGCATTCTATAACTGAACATATTCATAAATTCTATATGTAACAGCTGCATGGCTCGCTGGGCTGCAAGCTAAGTGAGTGTGCAGTGCTCAGGAACCTTTGCAGAAAGGGCAGCAAAATGCTTGCACCGGGTACCATGACTTTTCCAAGCATGAAGGTATGCTGTGCACTGTGCATGTTTTTTATTGGACCATTAGCATTGTGACCCGAGCCTCCACTGCAAACTGAGGGCTCTGACTGGCTGTGCTTCTGCTATAAAATAGCTGAAAAAGCAGGTAAAGAGGGGGAGGAGAATCTGACTTCAGCCTGGAGAGAGAGTGGATAGAGACACAGCCCCCCGCCACTGGAATGGGAACTGAAAGAGCCTGTGTTGCCCCACAAGGAGCTGGTTTCCCCCTACTGGATATGGAGCTGCGCAGCTTCTGGACACAGGTGCCCTAGAGTAAGTGGGAAAGGGGATAGTTAGCTGAAGCTGGTAGGCTGTTTGGGAACTGGGAGAAGCTGCTGGGTCAGAACCCTGCAGGAGAGAGCTGGGTCAGAGGTAGCAAGACTTGGGGCTGTAGGGACCAAGACCTGCTGGGTGAGGGAGAGGGAAGGGGGTGAAATCCCCTGTGCTGGGCCGTAAGTGCCAGATGGGGAGATGGTCTCAGAGGAGGAACAGCTGAGGCAGCACAAACCTTATGGGGGTGTGAAGAGATACCTAACCCCATGGAGTTTGAACATAGTTTATTTCAGGAGAAATAAGAGGGAGCCATTTGCCCACATCACCGCATTGGAGGCTAGTGTCATGGTAATTAGTCTGAAGATGGGAGTTCAGAATCCCTGGAGCAACAGGAACCTCATTCCCACCATCTACTGGCGGATCATAGGAATAACTGTGTTGACATATACCGCAACGGGAGTGGATTTTTATTCTTAAGGGAAACTGGTTTAAAAAGGTTATAACCAGGTGAATGTAATTATTGAGGTTGTTTGATCCAAGTGGGACCACCCAGCATGATGGAATTATTTGCCTAATGTTTCATTTGTAGATAGTATTCACATTGTTGGTTCTATTATTAGCTCTCTCTTCCTCTTTCTGTGTGTGTGTGTGTGTGTGTGTGTGTGTGTGTGTGTGTGTGTGTGTGTGTGTGTATAAAGTTTCTTTCAATTTAATCATTTCTTTTCTGTATATAGTTGTGTATAATAAAGAAACACATTTGTTTATTGGACTTAAAATAAATTCTTGGGCAGTGAGGGTGAGGGACACACCTATCCATGGGACACCTCAGTAGGCAGATCTGCGTGAGAGGGGGGTTCCCAGAGCTACTGGCACCCTGAGGATCTGGAATCCAGCAGATCACCTGGCCTAGTGTGTCGTTGAGGGTTACATATAAAATTTTCTGTGATTGGTCCCAGGGAAAAAGGGTATACTTAAACACAATATGTCAGGTTCTAAGTCCTTATAAAAATTGTGATAAATTAAAGAAGAACATTTAAAATGTCTATGTTATTGAAGGCTGACAAAATACTTCTCCGATTATTTAAAATGGCTACTTACCCAAAGAACTCCAGTTAGCTAAAATATGAAACCTGGCAGAGAAGTAGCATTTTTGTAGTTTGATTTTTCACCAGATTTGCATAGGAAGTAGAATTCTGTGGATAATGGTTTTGGTAAGAAACTAAAATAACTTTTTCATCAATTTGGGCATCTTGGATAACATCGTAAGTGACTTCAGTTATTTAAGATGAAGCTCAAAAAATGTTGAGAGTCTAATGTGCCATATCAAATTTGTAACATACAATCTGTAATTTCTCTGCCTAGATTTTAATAAGATGAGTTTTATAAAGTTACTTTATGTAAGTATCTTTGAAAAATATTTAGCATAATCAGTAAAAAAAAAAAAAAACAAACAGTTCCTTCCTAATTAAGAATAAAATAAAATTGTGTTTAAAAGGTGCTATTAAAGTTTTTGCTAATTCTGTAATATGTAAATAGTTCTATTAAGTGAACCCATACATTAGCAGACAAGCTATAAAAGATCTTTATATCATGCCAGACCTGTCATGAAATAGCTGTTTAAAGCCAGGGACTACTTTATGAAAATAATACAATAGTTTATGAATAGTCAGAGATCCCCGTAGGAGTCTCAGAGTAGCATACTGGTTGTATTCGATGGTGGTGAAATGGTGCAGATTTTAAGCTATATAAATGACTATAATATAAACTTCCATACTTGCAGTTTTTAACAGTTTAGCATTTTCTGGCTTCCTAGTATATTCTTACAATTTTTAAAGATAATTTGCTGCTTAGTTTTATGATACAATTGGTAAATGCTGGCTTTATATTACATGAGCATTTCTATATGTCTCTACATCTTTTTCAGAAAAGATTTTTGAAAGTCTTTCCAAAAGGGCCTTGTGTTCATTCACTTCACAAGGTACACATAGGTTTGAAATCATTACCAAGCCTTCCATATGGTTCTTTCATATACAGCAACAGTCCTCACTATGGCCAGTTTTAGTAAGGTGTGTTATGCTTGAGCAAAACTTGGAAACTTGAAAACCATGTGTTTACACTTTTAGAATGATTACTACTAAGAGGAAAGTATTTCCAATTCATGAGATGTGAAAAAAGGCAGCACAAAATAATTATTCTAGTTCTGTTTAAATAAGATTCTGAAAAAATAAAAGTGGAAATGATGATGATCAGTTTTCCTCTCTCCCTCTCACTTCAGCTTTCCTTTCAGTCCATCTTACTCTATCTACTTCTGCTTCTACCTGACTCTGTATGACTCTGAGTTGCAGTTTAACAGTGTAACCAGTGTAACGTGGTTAATACAGTTTTCATACAATTGAATTATTAATCTTAATCCCAGTTTGACAAATTTTAGTTCGTTTTAGTCCATAGCCCATGCTATTGCTACTCTACTTTTTAACTGTCTTCTTTTTATGAGTAGAGGCTGTATTGATCCACTTCACTTCTGTAGATTAACAAGGAAAAGTAATCTAATCTAATAACATGGAAGTCTTATTGTTGATCTGAGTTAGAAGAATTGTTTAGACAAGTGGTTTTCAACATTTTTTTTTTCATTTGCAGACCCTTACATTTCAAATGGAGTTGTAGACCCCTTTGAATTTATATAAGTGTATGTATTCACATACTTTTGATTGATTATAGTCATCTTTTGTGGACCCCTGAAACCAGGGTTGGGCAAAATATGGCCCCCAGGCTAGATCTAGCCTTCCAAGGGATTCTATTCGGTCCACTGGCCCCAGGTGTGGGGAGTGGCCTGGGCAGTGGCGCATGTGGCCAGTCTCGCTGCCCACAGGTGTACTGTGGGGTGGCGGCAGCTCAACAGCCAGACTTAACTTCTCCATGGTAGCAGCTCGCTGCCCATCTGTGGTGTTGCCAGTGTCTCCACTGCCACTGCTGGGCCTGGCCTTGCTTCCCAGGTATCCCAATCTGTCTGCCCTGTACCCACTGCTGGGGACACCAGACAGAGTGTGTAGGCAGGTGAGGTCTCCATGGAGACCAACTAGGACCTCCACAGGCAGGGCATGTTTGGCTGGGCAGAAGGGATGGGGCAGCAGGCAGGTAGAGACTGGCATCTGGGATTGGGATGGACAGGTAGAGCTGGGGCATGGAATGCGATCACAGGGTGATGACAACAGGGTACTGGGGCCCAAGGCAGAGCTGCAATCTGTTCTCCGCACATCCCTGTCTGTGGAATTGGTGCCCATCCCAGGGATGTGTGAGAAGTGGATCATAACTCTGATCTAGACCCTGGTCCTGGCCCTGTGCTGCCACTTTCCTGCAATCCTGACCCTGCCTGCCTGTCCCACTCCTGGATGCTGTTCCCTGCCTGCCTGCAGCCTCATCCCATCCACCTAGCTGTGTGTGCCCTGCCCTCAGGGGTCCTGGGTTGGGTCAGTATCCCCCCCCACTTTGGCCCACAACAGTTCACTAAAACTTTTTAAGTGGCCCTCCAGCCCAAATAATTGCCCACCCCTACCTTAGACATAGTTTGTGGACCCCCCAGGACTCCACAGACCACAGGTTGAAAACTACTGGTTTAATTATTTGGGATTAAACATTTTAAATGTATCTATTTTTAAACATTTATGAAAAAAAATATTCTGAATTCATAACATCTGATGGAGTAGGCTGCTGCCCAGGAAAGCTCATGCATTTCTGAATGAGTTAGTTTCTAAAATGCCACTTTGTCCTACCTTTTTGCTGACATTAGTGTAAAATGGCTAACTATTGCATCTTGTAGTTTTTACGTACCTGAGTGTTGATTTTATTTAATCATTGGTATTTACAATAATGCACACAGCTGTACATCTAAGTCACTAAATACAAGCCCAGCAGTATGGATTTTATTAAGGTGCTTATATTCTTTGTATCTCCATCTTAATTTGAAAAGTCCTTCTATACCTGGACTTGGGTATATGCTCAGAAGCGATCCAAGCTGACCACTCAAATATTGAAATCCATTTATGTTCCATTGTGAACTAATTTAATCTTGGGAGATGAATAAATCTTACAAAAGTTCTTGAAATCTTAGGTGGAAAATGATAACAGCAGCAAAAACGTGACTAGTGACTGTTTGATGTGGCTCAGGTTTACCGATTAGCACAGTGGTTAGGCCTCTTGCCCAGGACATGGAAAATCCGTCCACTGAGGGAGTTTAAATCTACATCTCCCTTATGCCAGGGGAGAACCCTAACTGCCATGCCATAGGCTAGGCAAGGCTCTACCTCTCCTGCTGAAGCTAGCTTGCTGGGCAGCAAAAGAGGATTCATGGAGTCAGGAGGAGAGCAAGCAAGAGGGTGCCTGACTTTATGCCTCAGTGAAGTCAGCAGTGCTCTGAAAGGAAGGAACCCTTGGTTCCAGTATTGTTATTTATGTCATAATGCATAAACTGATTTGGGAGCAGAAAATGGCCTTTTTTGCATGGTGCTTAAAGATCCCTCCCATTGGGGTTATAATACAGGTTCATACTGTGCTTCTTTGGAAGCTTTTTGGTGATAATCCTTGTTGCAGACATCATCCAGAATCCTTAACAGAAGAAATGAATGTTTCTGTTGGAGGAGGAGGATGAGGAGAGCAGGGCTTTAATTTTGCCTAAAGTCAGTGCTGCTGCCTATCTCACAGCTCTGGTTCTGAATCTCAATAGGACATTTCCCTCTAGCTTTCAGGATCTAGCTATATTGTAATGTGACTGTTATCATCCCACCAAATTTTGTGATGCTCATGGGGTGTTAACCAGATTTCTTATGTTTGGTTTACTGATATGGTGTCTTTGTTTCATTGAAAAGCCAATGTTACGCTGTATTCATTGATGTCAATTCTGTCTCTGTGGATTTTGTTATGCTGTCTGCATATACAGGCAGTCCTCAACTTACAACGTTTCGAGGTGCAATGTTTCACACTTACATAATTTATAAATTGACACCCTGTTTCAACTTTACAACGCCAATTTTGACTTACAACGCTTGATCCGATGCAGTGCCATGCCAGTGAACAAGTTCTCTGTGTTGCTCATCTCCCTGGAGAACATCTGTCCAAACTTCCTTGGACACGTTCTTTAAGAAAGCAGACAAAACTTGTGAGAAGACTCCAGCCAAGAACCCTTCAAAAAGTCCAACCAAGAGACCTTCAAAAAGTCCTCAAAGAAGTCCTTCCAAATCAATATGGTTGCTATTAACAATATAAATATATTAATGGAGCTATATTACTCATCTATAATTGATTGAGTTCAAAATTCTGGGGTATTTTTGGTGAAAATAGGGTATCGGGCCTTGGATCAGGAACCAATCTCCCATTTATAACATTGTTCCTTATGATAAAAATTGGTTCTGAGTTACGTTTCAACTTAAGACGTGGTTTTCAGGAACCAATTGTGTTGTAAGTCTGAGGGCTGCCTGTATTGTTATGATTTTGGACATGGTTTAGTCCAGGGGTTCCCAAGTTTTCATGCTGTGGCCCAGCAAACCGTGGCCCAGCAGTCACAGCTGACCTGCCAGCTGGAAATTCTGGCCACGACAGGTAAGGATACCCCCACCTCCTGGGTGGGCGGGTGGGCCAAACCCTGCACTGCCGCAGACCCTGCAGAAGGAGCCGTGGGCTCTCTGCCCAGCTGTCGGGGACTGTGGCTTGCCGGTCCGTGGCCACTTCCGGTCCAGCAGCCGACCCACTGCAGTCTGGCACCAGGTCGCAGTCCAGGGATTGAGAACCCCTGGTTTAGTAAAACGAATTGAGGGCTGCGTAGTTGAAGAAAAGGGAGTTGGTGAAATTGCTAATCTCTTTCCCTTGTGTTACTAGGACAGGAATAAATGCCACTCCCACATTCAGAAGGGGCTAATGATGGGAGAGGCATCCAAAGTTTTGTCTGCCTGTAATGCAAAATTTAACTCCTCAAGAACAAAAACATCTCAGAGTAATGGGCCATGAGCTAGAGAAATTCCAGTTGCCCCTGGCAGGAAAGAGATTTTGAGAGGATTTTGAGCAATTAGGACAATGCTGATGGGTGGGGACTGGCTTGACTGTCTATTAGGTGAGGTGGTCCTGGTCTTTGAATTGTCCCCAGCTTGGAGAGAGTCCAAGGACCCAACAGTCAGTGCTGGCAGGATCAACAGGAAGGCTGATCTCTGAAAATACTGGCAGGGCTCCTTAAAGGACAAAGTTGTAGTTAGATGAGAGGGTAAAAACTTTACGGCTGTGTCCAGACAAGCATGGCCGTGTGGTATGTGGCACCACAGACATGTCTGCTGTGCCAGATACTGCACATTCAGTATGCATGCAAAGGAGCAACACAGAGAGGGTTTTTTGACCAAGGGTAAAAAAAACCCTGCTGAAATAAAACGCAGAGTGAGACACCTGGCAGCAGTGTGCAACACTCAAAGCCAGAGCCTGACCAGCCAGAGCCACACTTCACTCCCAGCCAGGCTCTACAAGGCAGAAGCGACATGGCTGCAACCTCGGGAGGACCCCAGGTAAGGCTGCTAGGGCCATCCCAGTGCTGGCCCCAGCCTCCCTTACCCCACCCAGGGGAACATGCCACACATCAGAGCATGTGCACAGGTATTCCCTGTGAACAACTAATGGAGGCACAAGGTGCTCCGCCATTAGTTGTCCCCAGGAAATCAAACCTCCATGCACATCTGGACGTGGATTGCTTTTCTTTGTATTCCATCTTATGGTCAGTTTTTCTTGTAAGATTCTTTTCTCTGTTAGAATACGTTCTTTTGTTGTTTTGTCTCATTACTGATTGGCTGTGGTAGTGTGTGATCTTGGGCTGACTGATATTGCAGGTTAGCTCATTATATGGAACAGGCTACCTATAATTCTTTCACAATGCCGATGGAAGCTACCTGGAGCTGTCACAGTGCCTCCTGCAGCTCTAAGTTCTGGTATAAGGGCAGTGGAACTGAGGCTTGAAGGGATTAGGAGTTCTTCCAGCCAGGGCAAACCTTCATCTCTTTTCTTGGGACAAGCAGCAGGAGAGTGGGGAGAAATTTGGGCCTCCAGAGATACCCCACAGATGGGTTTGTGGTAATGTCAAGGGCATTTTGGTCTGTGCTAAGCCTCCCCACAGAAAGAATGGAGAAGCCCTCCCTGGTGGAAGAGGATACACCTCAGGAGGTGTACGTTCCCCATTGAAAGCATAGGAGACCTATACACCTGCACAGGTTAAACTGCTCCCCAGAGCCTGGTTGTATGGGCATGGAACAAATAGGCATTCAATGTGCAGGGCTGGGCTTCAACAAAATGAATTTTGTGGTATGTTTGAAAAATTCCAAATTATGAACTTAGGCAGTCAAGATTCTTTGAGCAGGTGTGATATATTTTATTAGATTAACTAAATAGTTGGAAAATAGCTCTTTGCAAGCTTTCAGGCACAGACACCTTTCTTCAGGCATATAGAGACTCTCTATATTCACTGAGTTGTTTGAAGACTCTCCATATACCTGGAGGAAGGGTGTTTGTGCCTGAAAGCCTGCAAAGAACAATTTTTCTAACTATTTAGTTGCTCTAATAAAAGATATCACATCTATCCAAAGAACCTTGTCTGCCTATGTTCATAGACCAACATGGCTACAACCAACAACCTTAAATTACGTACTTGGGAGTCTATGAGGGTCCCATATTGAGATTACATTAGTATGTCATGTTTCCAACAGCTATCATTTCATATTTGTCTGCAAACACCGGCAAAAAACCCTCTATAATACTGTTTCAGTTTACAGTTGGCTTATGTATTTTGCGGCATTTTATGTAGTCAGCAGTGCCAAAAACACAATTCTTTTTTTTTTTTAAGTGAGGCCCAGGAATGTGCAGCTATATATGAGGGGTGCTTATATGAATCCAAGTAGCAGAAGAAATGCTGATTGATGCATGATTAATGGCTTGGTGAATGAGGACAGACTTGTTAGGGGTGTTGTTAAGGAAGGAAAAATAATTGTGGAACTGGGAGGGGATGAGGTTAAAGGTGTAGAAATGGATGGTAAGGTGCCTGGATTTATTGCAAAATAGGAAGGGTAATTGTGGAAAGGAAGTAGGGTAGGCTGGAAGAGAAAGCAAGTTAGAGGTAGGGGCTTATGTGTACTAGACTGAGAATTGGTAGAATGGATGAAGTGGTGGGAGAATGGTGGTAAAGGGTGAAGCTGAAGATAAAAGATCAGAGGATAAACGTAAGTGAGGATGACAGCCAAAGGAAGAAATGGGATGGAAATGGAGGTGGGGGTGGGAGGAGAGATTAAAAGGGAGTAAAGATTTAAAGGAGACTTGTCAGGGACTGTAGTAGGGGAAATGCCTGTGGCAAAGGGAGATGATATTGTACAACAAAGTACCACTGAAGGAAGGGGCAGCTATTAAATGCTTGTGGTAATGGGATACTTAGAAAAACGGGCGCTGAAATTAATTACAAGTGGCTGGACTATGACAGCAGTGGGAACAAAACAGCAGACTATTTGAAGCTTAAGCATAGTGGATGAGAAAAGGGTAAGATCAGAAGGCCTTTCCCTAGAGTTCTAGCTCTCTAGCAGTAGTTTGAGTAGTTTCCTGAGAGCTTTTGTAGCTGGGGCCAAATCATGGAGAGAGGCTGAGATGTCTTGTGCAGCTGCTTTGTCTTTTGGGGACAAAGGGATGGAGGCACAGATTTGGCTTGGTAATCAGTAGTTTGGTTGTGCTGCTGGGCTGGTGATGACCTGTGTAGGAGACCTGAGTAGGAAGGCGGCATGCATGTGATGTAGTTGCTCTCTTTGCTATGAGTAAATAATCTCTGGAGCTTGGTTCTGTTGGACAAGTCAGAGGCAATTTTTTTTTTTCCATTGTGGCTTTTAACTCCTCTTGGACTTGACAAGTACAAAAATGCAGTGTAACTATAAACTTTAGCACTTCAACTTAAAAATGTGTTCTTTGGCTGTGAAATCTTACAGTAGAATTATAAAGCCTTGTTAATAGGAGTTTTATAATGGAAAATATGACACTCTAACATGCATAGTACCACTATCATTTCATTGCTGATTCTGAACGTTATGTAATAATCACAGTCAAAGTGCAAAAGAACCAAATGATTTTTTTAAATGGGAAATCTGTTTTGTTTTTTTTTAATCTGGAAAGAGAATTGCCAGAAAGAGATCCTTATTACAAAAACAAAACAAAAAACCAAAACACTTGAAGTTTATTCAAAAAATGAACGTTGCCAGATTTCAGGTGTTGCATGGAAATATTTTTAGATACTGGGTTCACTAAGTAAGCAAGGCTAAATTATATAGTTTTAAAAGAAAGATCAGTTTTTATAATGAATTAAATATTTTTATTGCTGAATATTTTTTGACATATAGTGAAACTACTGTAGTCCTTTAGTGTGTTACAGATATAAAAAAACAAGATTTGGCTGCTGTTCAGTTAGTTCCACACGATAAGGATTTGTGAATGCCACTGGCTTCTGCTCTATTGAAAGTGTGTGAGCATAATAATTTATAGAGATTTATATCTTGTTCGATGAACTGAGAGGAGGATCAGAATTTTAACTTGCTCACGGGGGAAAAAAAAGTTGTATGGTAATTCATTCCATTGTAATGGTCTGCCCCTGACTGCAGTGAATGTTTTCATTTTGTCCCTGTGAATCTGTAATTTTTGTTTCTCCCAGTTTTTCTGCTTCATTGCCACTACTGTTGTTGCATTAGCTCTGGAAGCAAAGGTGTTTTAACTGTTAGGCTGTTCAAATACCAGTGCTGCTTTGTAATTATTTGGCATTAATGTCAAGCACCTTGCATTTTACTTCCATTCAGGAAGCTGAGTATGTCACTTTTACAGGAAGGTCAGTCTCCCCAGGACATGGTCAGTCAGTAATCTCACTTCTACAGTCAGGTATAGAACATGTACATGGTTGACAGCCCAAACCTGCTTTAATAATGGGTTAACAGTTTTTTGTATAATCTTCATGCAAGAATATAGTGTTTGAAGGGTTTGCCAGGATGGATAAGAACTGCCATGGTTCATTAAAAAAAGGCATCTTCCAAAAACATTACATTTCTTTTGGAAGAGTACAGCAAATCAGAAGCAAGAAAACTTTCTTTCAGATGTGCTGAATATCAGAGATTCATCATCTACCTGTATATAACACTTCCATACGAACATCCCAAATGTGACAGATAAATTATTTTTTATATTCAAGTACTAAAAGCTAACTTTTCCGTGTTTGGCATTTGAAACGTGTATTGTTTAATTCCATCGTTTTGAAAACCATTATAGTTAAATTTATATAAAATCTGTGCAGACACCCAAACCCCAATCCTACTTTCCCTTTGTCTTTGTTGCCACTAGTCCTGAAAAATATACACATCTTGCCGGAGGAATGCAGCCCCATGAGAGATGCATAGGTCTTCCATTCTCTCAATGGGCAGTAGAGTGCTCCCTCCCCCCCCCCCCCCCCGGGTGAAGTCAATCTTACTTCATCCTGAGGGCATGCATTCTAGCAGTAGGAAGATCCTGAGGGTAATCCTGGCTTGCCTGGGGAGGTATAGCTCTTTCATTCTTTCAGTGGGGCAGCCTTATGCAGTTCCATCATGTCTGGGTCTGTCTTGATCCATTTCCCTCAAAAAAATATCCTGTTGGCCTGAGTAGGAAGAGAAAAGGGCCTGCCCACCCTTTGCCCAGTAACCCCTTCTCCAATGCTGTTTAGTCATTGGATAAAATGCATACATAGTATTGGGAGCAGAAGTCAGAACCCAACCTCTCTTTTGTCCTAAGTAGTGCCCTCCTCATCAGGATAAAGAGTCAGGTTCCATCTTGCATCCTGTTCTTCTTGCCCTCTACCATGATGCTTGTATGTCTTTTCACCCATCTGTCAAATGTAAACAGGAGGGTTGGAAGATATGGTCAGCCTGATGATTAGGGCACTTTCCCAGGCAGTTGGATATATAGGTTCAAACCCGTTTAGGGTGTTGTGGGTATTAGGACCCAGGTCTCCTAAGTCCTGGCAAGTGTCATAACCGTGCAAATGAGGATGGAAGGGGGACAATCTCAGTGTCAGATAGTTGCTCCACCTGGTGGTTTTTCTTCACCAAAAACTTGTGGGCTTCCTATTCTTACTAGGTCAAACTGTTTTGCAGAAGGGCTTTGATAGAGGTACATGTGTAGGTGGTCATTCTGAATAATTTCTGTGCATATGGGATAGGCCACATCCAGTTGCACAGGAATCTTTCCCAGCCAGTTTGAAGATATTAGGGAGCTAACTGTTTTTGCAGCTGCTGATTGGGGTGGGATAGGATCATGTTTGGTGACTGGGCTTATCTCCATGAGATGCTTGCTGTGCAGTAAATGTCACTGAAATGTAATTAGCTACACAGTAAATGTCTTAGTTTCTACATGTGCATCCCTATTAGGCTGGAGTAAACTAATTTACCCTTAAGCAGGATAGTACTTGTAAATACAAGTACTGTTCTGCTGCACAGTAAAAACCCTGCAGTAGTACATGTGTAGATGCTGCCCAAGTTGGCTGGGGCACAAGGGTGCTTCAGTGTAGAGTCTGCCTGCTGGCTAGTTCTGTGCTGAAGCATCCTTGTGCCCCTGGGAGCCTCTATGCAGCACATTGAACTGTGGGGGGTGGGGGAGAGGAGCAGTCCCAGGCTAGCATGCTGAACCCTGGGCCGCTGCCAGCCAGGGCTGCTCTGACCCAGCTCAACATGCTGCATTCCTAGGCATACGTTCAAACAGAACTAAACTCTGGAGTTTATTGCTTTGCATTAATTGCATGTATAGACGTGCCCATAGATGCCTAAAATCAATGTAAGTGCCACTTAAATGTCTTAAGAGGTTCAATAGGATCCTAGGTCCCTGTCATTCTCTGCCATAGGGCAATTTTAAGAGCTAGTATGATGGATGACAAGGAGAAGAGGTAGGAAACTTCAGAGCAGTGATTCTGAAGACTGGTGAGAGGAATTTTCCTGCTAAGATTCTGTCTTTTGTGTGTGACTTATTTGGGCTTCTTGTACACAAAGTAAATATGTTCAGTGAGGTCATATGCTATATCTGCAGGAATTTAGACACAAATGGATGCATCCATGACAGGGGGAAGCCACTTTTGGACCACCATGATATTGAGGTAGTTTGGCACTTGGCATAGGGCTTACCTAGGGAGCTGCTCTGAGTCATGGCAGTCCAACCTGAACTTCCTGGCTAGGGACAGACATTAGACATAAACTAGTTTAAGCGATCAGAAATTGGTTTAAACCAGTAACAGAACAGATGTTCAGTGCACATAAACCAGTTTGAAAATGGCTGAAGCCGGTTTGAGATAAACCTGGCTGAATATAGTTCAAACCGGTTTATGCAATGTCTATCCTAGATGCCTTGCTGGTTTAAAATAAACCAGAGGCCTCCAGCATCCCAGCAAGCTCTTGGGCTGGGCAAGGTTTTCTACTCTACAGTAGGGCTGGCCTGTCCCCTCTGCTTCTTCCTGATTTCTCCTGGCTAAGCAAGGATTATTTTCCCTTGCCCCTCTGCTTTACACATACACCTTGGCATTAGCTAGCAGACCACATGCTGGCTACAGTCCTTGATGTGGGAGAGACAAAGGCTTTTTGGAGCTAATCAACAGGTAACTTAATGTCCTTCATTGGAAATGCTGTTTGAGAAGAGCTGTTTGCTCCCCCTTCCTCCCCCTCACCACTCTCTGCTAAGCTGAAATTCCCCCCTCCCTCTCTGCCTTGCTGAGAGGTGTCTGTATATTAGCCAGCAGACCACATGCTGGGTCTGTGCTGAATCAACAGATAGTTGGTAAGGTCTCTGTTTTCTTAATGGGGCAGTAAACACTGAGATAAGGGTGATAAACACTGTTACCAACTTCCCCCTTCCCCCCTCCTTGTTTGCCTTTCCATTTGCTGCAGACAGTATACACAAGCAGGGAGGGAGAGTGAAAAGCTCAGTATCAGCAACAGATGCATGCGCTACACCTCCCACCCCCCCAGGTTGCTTCAGGGTGCTAGCCCGGGGCTGCAGGCTGGCAACACTCCTGCCCCTTGAGCAGTGAGTGGGGAAAAGCCTGAGACAGCAGGCAGGGTCGGGGTTCACAGCCCTTCCTAATCAGAGCCCTACTGGGGCCTGGCCACGACCTCCTCGGCTTAGCTCTGTGGAAGGGCAGGGAGGGCTGCTCTAGTGCCCCCTAACTTCCAGCCTGAGCTGCTGTAGGCATGTGCCTGAGTTTCCTCAGTCCAGAGGGATTGTCTGTATGGCTGGAAACCGGTTCAGCTTAGCCAGGTTAGACTAACCTGCAAAGATTGCATCAATTCAGGCTCAGGCTTTTTGAATGTCTGTCCCTAGCCCCTGTGAATAATTCAAAATCCAGAATACCTAGAGCACTCTGTGCTTTGGAAATTCCCCTAGATACATCTGCTTTATTGGGATTTGTGAGGGGGCAAGTGCATGTCCATTATATATAGTTTCTGCCTTGGAGGATTTCTAGCTAAAGGCACTAAAGGCACATGAGAGCCATAGATGAGGAGAATCCCCCATAGTGTGCCAGTGTAACAGGAGCTGGTATGTGCTGTTTTCTATCACCTTACACTTCCAGTTTTTACCACTGGAAAACGTATTGGTATCTCACAGACCATTCTCTCCAATTTTCAACTCTTTTTTCCTCTTGGTACCAACCCTATCAGCTTACAAAATAGCAATTAGTCCTGTAGCAGAGGAAGATCATGATGTGCAAATTTAATGCACCCTTTCTCCTCTTTCCATCTCACCCTAGCTGTGCTCTAGCCTCTCATTTTATTTCAGCTCACTAGCACTAAGGGTGACTGACTTGCCTGAAGATCTAGAATCAATCTTTGTCCCCTGAATCTGAGAAAATATTGTACTGATACTAGAACACTGTGTTGGTTCATTAAGAAACTGGTTTTTTTTCCTTGCATTTTAGTATTGTGCTATCTATGGACTTCATCTTTTAATTCTTTGCTACTTCTGCTGCATTTTAAATTCCGAAAAATCACATAACTATAATCAGAAAGCTTCTTCCCCACCCACCCTCAAAATCTCAGTGGTTCAACCTACTTTCTATTCTGCTGCTGTTTTCTCCTGGTTAGTCAGTGCCTATCCTTATTTTTCTGACATTTTTGCCTCCTCTATGACTAAGTTCTCTTATCTGAATAATGCAAAATACCAAGTATTTCTTTGCTCCTTGTGGTTCCCACCCCTTTGCTTCTCCTGTTGTTCCATTCCCTTGCCACTGCGCTTTATCTGTGTCTTTTTCTGTTCTCCACTTGCTTTCAGATGATGCTGAACATAACATCAACTGCAAGAGACAGAAAAAGAGAAAGAAAATAGGTGTAGCAAAGGTACTAGAAACACAGAGATTGGAGGATATAATACTGTTTTTGCACTGATCTGCTTCTGTTTTGCCTGTCTTCTGATGATATTTCCTTTCCTCTAATCTTACCCATCCATTTTTATACTATTTAGGTCTTTCTGTTTCTTATGGTTAAGTGTTTGATGTTTAATGTTGGTACCACTCAGCTTTATAGAACCAATCAAAGACAGAAAAATGTGACCAAAGTTATCCCCATGGTGCCACTCTTTAAAAGCCTACTGAAGTTGTGTTGCTTACATCAGTGGTGGTCAGGGTTTGGTAGGAGCAACAGTGAGAGAGATTCTATAAATCAAGGCAGATGTGAATTTTAAAGACGCTTCTGACTTCCTGATTGTTTCAAGTAGTTGGCTTTTGTATTTTTATTAAGACCCAATGCAGTAAGTCTCTGTATGTGTGGGTTTAATTGAACATTGCAAACTTGAAGCCTTGTCATAGATGAAAGCTGAATACATAGGATTAGCTCTGATTAAGCCTGACCCTTGAATCTTTTGTTCACCTTTTTTTTTTCTGAGAGAGATTGTGGTGGTGAGTGCGAGGGATACTAACAATTTTGGATTGATGGTTCAACTGCCTTTATCATCACCACATTTATTCATGGTAGGGGAACATGCAGCTGCTTTTCCCAGCTAATCTTTCAACATTTTGGGAATTAGGGGAAAAGAGTGTGCAGTTACACAAATCCAGCTAGTGAAATTGCTGGTGAAAATGATAACTCCACTGTCTTAATGGGGTAGAATTGTTTGTATTGCTTTGTACATTGTATTCTACAATTTGCCAGGCAACTCCCAGCAAGCAGTACCCAGTTTTTGGTGACCTTATTCAACCCTTCTTCCTGTGTTGATAACAGGAGATATAATATTTATATCTATCAGAACTGTACAAATTGTACCAGATTTAGTATGTTTTTGTTTCATGGTATGTAGTTATGCAGTGGTGTAACTATACATTGCAATATGTAATAATTTAAGTAACATATAAGTTATTACATATTGCATAAGTTATAACTGTTATGTCAGCAGCTCAGAAAAACTATTTAACCTTGCACCAGGCCCCCATAAAAATTCAAATGACAGAAAACAAAATACCTCCAAAAGTTAAAATACTAATACAGTATAACCTCATAAATCCAGATACCAAAAATCTGGCACTTCCTCCTGCTGCTACAGGATCAGCCGCTGCTTCCCCACCTGGCCCTCCCAGACACGGAGGGGGAAGCTTGCATGCTGCGGCTGCCGCTGCTGTTCACCACCCTGCACCACCACTCCGTGTGCAGCCACTGCTTTGGGACCGGCTGCTGCTACCCGCCCCCTTCACTGCACTGGTTTTAAAAATCTGGCATGTTGAAATTTCTGGCATGTGGTCAGTTCTGAGCACACCAGATTTATGAGGTTATACTGTAATATATAAAATCTCTATTAGAAATATGAATGTGCAAAATGTTAGAATGCTGATCATAAATTAATAAGGCATTACACATAGATGGATCTAGGATTTTGAAAAAGGGGATGCATTAGGTATGGTGCATCATCACATATAACATACCACAGTTTTCTCCAGTTCAAAAGAAACTAGAAACTTTACTAGTATACTAGGCGCCTAGGGCTATATTATTTGGTTTAAGATGGAAGCAAATATATCTTTATTGGAATGTGCATAAACTTTCTATATCATATAGTATGTCTAATAAACTCAATATCAAAGGCAAACATAAACACAAAGGCAAAAATCAATAAAAAAATGAAAAGACGTTTCATTTAGTCCTGTAGTCATTAGAATTAAATATACATTTTTTCAGATTTATAAACCAAAATCTAACCTTCTTGAGCATCTTGACAGTGCATTCAGTATTTCACTGAATGTTATGTTCACACCTGAGTTAATGTTTCCACACCTAAATTAATGTTTTTAGCTAGAGTTAAAAAGAGCCTGTAGAACTGAGAAAAGATATGTTACAAGGAGCAGCTAACAGACAGCAGAATTGTCAAAGAAAGGCTAGCCTGATTAATGGAACATCAATTAAAAAGGAGAAAGGGATGTTAACACCTGTGGAAAGAAGAGTTTAGAAGGAATCAGGTAGATTATAGTGAGCAGGGATCCTGGTTTTTCTGTTTAAAAATAACAAATTCTCTCATAAAACCCCCAGGTTCTCTGGTCTGAAAACCCTGAATCGGCCTTTTTCAGCCGTTAAAATGAAACACCACTATATGGATAGTATTGTAGCAGTTGAACACAATGTTTTATTGATATATTTACAATTTTAAAGCAGTTTGGAAGCCTACCAGTGCCTCAATCATTATAGTAAAATAAATTCTAAATACATATATATTTTGGTATTTGATTTTGGTTTTTTTTTATCATGGAAAATCAGAGCTCCCCCTGCCCCTTTCACTAACCAGGATGCAGGTCCAACTGTGGCTGTCCCCCC
The DNA here is from genome assembly GCF_030867095.1 of Alligator mississippiensis. Classification (NCBI taxonomy): domain Eukaryota; kingdom Metazoa; phylum Chordata; order Crocodylia; family Alligatoridae; genus Alligator; species Alligator mississippiensis. Next base: position 50,703,154 of record NC_081827.1, on the reverse strand, counting down.
ATCTATTGCTGCTTTGTGGTGTTCAGCAGCCCTTAAATGCTGGTGCCATGCCCATGCTGTTGTCCTTCCCAACCCACAGTCCCCTGTTCCTGTCACTGTCCTTCACTCCCAACCTCCAGCCTCCTGGTTTTGCTGGTGCCCCTTACTTCTGACCCACAGTCCCCTGCCTATTCTGGCCATGCTGGTGCCTCTCACTGCCAAACACCAGCCCCTTGTCCCTGCTGGTACTTCTTGCTCTCAACCTACAGCCCCCAACACCTCCTAGCCCTGTTGGTACCCCTCATTCCTAACCTGCAGCTCCCCTAACCCCCCCAGCTCTGCCAGAGGGGGCCTGCAGTGGCTCCCTGCCCTACCCAGCCCTACATGGACTCACAGGATGGTGGCCTGTGGGGATATGGTGAGGATGGCCTCCACTGCATGCACATCATGCCGCATCTCATGTGGAAGCACAGGCAACAGCTGGGACACCATACGCTGCCCTGCACCTGCTGGCTGGGGCTGGGCCTGCAGCATGGTGTGGACAACCAGCACTGCACTTCACAGCAGCAGCATAAAGCAAAGTGTGGCTCTGGCCCAGGCCGTGCTATGGACAGCTGGAGGAGGGCAAGGGGCTCCAGGTGGTCTCTGTCCCGCCTGGGCTGGAACACGATGGCTACGGCAGCTTTGCCATGTGCAGGCAGCGGCAGAGCAAGTTCTGCCCCAGTATCAGCCCAAGGAAGGAGGAGGGGATGCCTGAGGCACCCCTGACCCCAAGCTGGGGCTCTCACACTGAGCCAGGTGGCCTGGCTACAGCCCCCTCTCCAGGCAGCATTTCCTCATTGTCCTGCCCCTGAGAGCACAGGAACTGTCAGCTTGGATACGCAGCTCCCTGAAACCACCAAGGGCCCCCCACTCCCTTTCCCTGCTGGAACGGCAGGTGCCTCATTGGCTAGTGGCACAAAGCACTGCCTCAGACCCCCCACTGCCCTGCTGCAGTCCCGGTACCCAGACACCTTCCCCCAGTGCTAGCAGGCACCAGCCGCACACACTGCCCCCCTCCACTCCCCCCTTCATGCATGCATCCCCTCCACACACACCCCTGCCACACATGCCTCCCTATGTTCCCCCGGATGGTTCCCAAGCCCTGGCCCTCTCCCCAACTTACTTGCATGGAGCTGCCAGGGCTGCTCCCACTGCCCTGCTTGGCTATACGCTGGCCGTGTGTGTGCATGTGTACACATGCATGTAGCACCCCTTGCTTCTAATTGTCCTCCTTCATTCCCCCCAACCCCAAGTAGCTCCTCCATTTTTCTCCTTTAAACAGAAAAAAATGGTGAATTTCCCCTTTAAAGGAGAAAATCTGCATTTTTCCATGTGAAACAGAAACCCAGATTCCTGAGAATGAACCATGGAGTCAGTTGCCTGAATAGAAATTCTGCAGCCACTATCAGGCAGTTGGTTTTAAACTCTGGGTGGAGCAGGAACCAAATGTGGAGGGTGCTGTACAGCTGTGCCACTGCATCTCATCTCCCAGATTTGCCCTTGGCAGTACAAATGTCTGCAAAAAGATATAGTTGGTCATATTATAGGTGACTCCCATGGAAAAAAAAGCATCGACTAGGAATAAATCCCTGTGGTTATTTCCTCATTTCCAGGTAGAGAGACTTTCAAATACTGAGAGAGAGAGAGAGAGAGAGAGAGAGACTGATTAAACAACAACATGCCAGGGATTCATAACTTATGAGCATTGGAAGGCTTGGATAATGATGTCCCCTGCTGCATAATGTTCTTGATGATGGGAAGTTTGGCACTTGACAAGGAAGGACCAAGAAATATCTTGGCCAACTGAATGTAATGAAAGAGCAGGAGATATCCTCTTTTTTTCTTTTTTTTTTAAGTTACACTATTAAGATATGGCCATTAAAAAAATGTCCTGGAAAACTTAAACTATGCGATTGTGTTTATTGAAAAATTAACTAGGCATTTTAGATTATGACTACCAGCATTTGGGACTTCACAGGATTCATAAATGTCATAATTTCATATTTCATTGGGAATGCCCATTAACTACATAAACTTGTGGCTCTTTTTTCATGCCATGTTGTTATAACTGCTTCTTTTTAGTCATGTCGGGAATCTTTTGTATGACTTCACACTGCCCTTCAAGGGATTTGCAGGGTCCTACAGTGCTTCTTTGCACAGATTTGAAAGTATTCTTGGCACATCCTTATGTACTTGTGACACTTCCACCACTCACACATACAGATGCCAAATGTCGGTCTTCCCTTTCTGGATTGAGAACTGGTGATATAAAATAAAGTGCTCCTCTCCACAGCCTGCAATTTCTTTGGCATTCTGTGGATGTGTTTTGAGACACATTTTAGCAAACTATTCTCAGTGTGGGTCCTGCAAAACTTCTATCAGCAATTTCTCTATTTTCTTTACAAAGAAATCCCGTTTCATAAAAATATATTGTATCTGTTTTGAAGACGGCTCTTGTAAAACATGAGGACATTTCTAAAAAGATGGTTGATGCTGTTAGTTGGTACTTTGTTTTCCTTGTAAAGTCAGCATGGTATAAAACATTCAGTGTAAAAAATTGATATTAAAAGATAGATTGTACCTTGATGGTACCTTGTTATTTAGTTAATGTATGCTTTCTGTGATACAGAACGTGCAGTATATGCTATTTATTTCCTAGAAAATATTCAAAAATAATTGCTGACAAAAGCCACTTCACAGGTTGACTCAGAGGTACATCTTGTAAACTGAATGTTAATATTCTAGATAGCAATGCAGAGGTAAGTATTGATGTAGTTTGAAGATTCATGTGTAGGCACGGTTTTAGTTTAAAGGGGAAGGGGAGAGGCAAGAGCGGCTGAGATCTTTGAGGTCTACCAGCTTTACTAAAATTATATGCTAACGGAAATATGAGTACATAAAATTTGTAACTTAAAAATAAAAGCTATTTGCTAGAGTCATTTTGAAATGTTGCTACTTATACATTATGAATTATGTCTTTGTAGCATGTCTTTGTAACATATTATAATGTTAATTTTACTCCAGGATATAGATAAAATGAAAAGGTCTTGTTCTATAGTGCACAATTTAGTTGCAATGTTCTTTCATTTCCCCAAATCTGGGTTTGTATTATAGAGGTACGCTGACCAGAAATTAAGGGTCTGACTTCATTGCCTTGCATTTAGTCTTTTCCTTTTAACCTGCACAAAGTGGGAGACACCAGCTAACAATCTAACAAAGTGACTGCACAAGGTTAACGTAGAACAGAGCATGGACATAGAAGTTATTGTTTTTTAAAAGCTGATTCTCACAAATACTCAAATGGAAAAAAAAAAGAAATGGCAAAACCATTTTTAAAAGTGAAGTCTTTCATATTTCCTCAGGGTTTTTCAGAAGACTGCATAAAATATACAAAATCAAATCCTTTATGTCTCTAAATTTTCATATTTTTACTTTTTTCTACCAAAATGGTCCTCTAATGACTGCTTATGATATAATCTTTTAAATAACATTTTATGTTCTTCCATCTTTGTGAAAGATAATCAAACTATGTAGGCAGTAAACTGGTAGATACTTTTCTAGAGACGACCTTGGCCTGCCTGGTAAACTCTACAGGCATTTGTTTAAGCAGACCTGAAATTGTTTGTGAAATGTGGTTAGGCTACTAATTAGTGTTTGTCCTTTTGGCAGTCATGTAGTGGCTTGTTTTTATTGTTTTTTATTGGCTCACTGTTGACCCTTAGAAATGTATATACCCCATATATATATTTGCTAATGTGTTTGACATGTCTTTACTCTGACCCTTTTACGTTAAAAAGGATGTTTCCCATGCTGACATGTTTTCTCCTTAAATACACTTATTGGAATGATTAATAGGTACAATATATGTGCATTCTCACTGTTGTATAAAAAACTGCACATTAGCACAGAATTCTTATTTTAGGCAGTGAAATGAATGTAGCCTGAATGTATGGATATAAGTAGTATGGCTGGAGACTTGTCATAGACATTCTAGCTTCTTTTTTTTCTGATTTTGACTATTGCCGTGTACTCAAGTCTGCATATGGATGTTCATAATTACTTTACTAAAATTGTGCTCATTTTGGATAAATGTTAAAATACTGGAATACTTTGTCACCACTTATTCACCTCACAATTAAATTACTGTGTAAAGTTGGTTAAATAACAGCAGAAGTTATTGTATTAAAGCTCGCTTTGTAAAGAGACCAATGACAGGGAAGCAGTGAAACACGCTAATAGATTATATGCTATAGCAATATATTGCCTTTTTTATTACTTTTCCACAGGCAGCAGATTCATGTATAGTTATTACGAGCTACATTATCTGCTAGTTTTCTATCAAAAGAGATTCACTCTATTGAATCATTAATCCAATATTTATCATTCTTATTGAAAACTCACTAGTGTTAGCACTGTATAAAATATTGACCTAAATCTACTGGTTTTGCTACAGATTGAAAACATTTTAACCTAAAAAGCACTGTATTTCTTAGGACATATGAAACTATTCATTGTGGATATTTAAAATTACAATATTTCTATGTTGTGCAAGAAATGATTTCAGAAAAATATCTTTAACATAGAGCAGATGACCAATGCCATTGTAAGTTTGAAGATGCTGAATGTTCATACAACTGGTATTTGAAATTTTGATGTGTATTGCATTAGTTACTGAATATCAAGAATAAAATTTTTGCTCATACATAGACGGTAAAATGGGGTCTTTTGTAGAAGCACACGGCCTGTTTAGAATGATATAACAGACGCTGAATGTTCACATATCAAACAAAATGCCATCTTTCTGTAGAAAAGAGGTGTCAAAAAGTTTCTTTGTACCTTTAACGCATGTGATTATGTAGTACAAAATGCAGAGTTTGTAAAATTTCTTGAATATACAGGCAAAAATGAATAATTCAAAACAACTCATAAGTTCTACATTCTATTGTATCTTTTATAACGCAGGCAGAAGATAGCATTGTGTTCCCAGTAGAGCTGAATTTGCACAAGTTACACCTCTGAAAATGCCAGATGGTCTATGGTCTACTTTTGAGAGCTGTCACATATGTAAAGATTTGAAAAAAGAAAGACAGCTGAATGAGAGCAGTGGATCATTAAAGGCAGAGTGAGAGTCCCTGGGTATCACTGTGTTTTAAGAAGCACTGTGTCGTTTCCCATATTACACCTTTTTTTTTTAAGATATACACAACCTTTTAAAAATAAGGTAAAAATATTTCTGTTTTAAACCACATGGTTGCGGCTTAATCTTAGAACTGTCAAGTGCTTTTGTTCTCTATGCTAGAATGCAGTCATATGGTTCCTAATTGGTTTCAAGTGTGTTTTAACCATAAGATTCAAGTCTCCCTGGTGAAAAATTATCAATAAAGTTAAAATAAATTTAAATTGAGATAACTAATCCATTTGGGGGTTTTATTCAGTTTTGATTTGACCTACATATCATATGTGAATACTGCAAAGCCAGTCAGCTAAAAAGTTGTATGTTAATACTAAAAGGGTGAAGTAAGAGTACTTTGGGAACAGAATTATTATAAAAAAATCCTTAGTAAAAATAATAATAAAAGAAAGCTAAAACAAATAACTGAATATTGCTTAGTTTCCCCAAGACTTGCTGATCACCTGCAAATTGACAGAAACAGACCTAATTTTGAAGATTGAAGATTGGATAATTTGTCAAGTTATTGTATTGTAATAAAGCTCCAAACATACACAAACAATTGCAAGCCACGACCACCAATTTAGCTGGCTTGGAAAAGGTCATAACTGTCAATTTTAGCAAGTTTGTCACTAGACGCACAGAATTCTTACTATATTCTATTGCTTTTATTTATTGTGGAAGATTAACCCCTCCCAAGCAAGTTTGGATGATTGGTGCTGCTATATTATTTGGTAGTTTTGCCTCCTAGGAAAAATACATATCTATTGGAAATATGAGTGGGTGAAGCATGTTTAAGTTACCTTTTGAAATGTGGAAAGGATTACTAATATGTTCTTAATTTATCTTATTTAGAGATGGGGAAGAGAGATACCACACACACACACACACACACCACATGCACAAATTCTTTTCCTGAATCTGCTACTGATTCTTGCATGACTGTGGCCAACTTGCCCTCTGTTCATCTGTAAAGTGGAACGGTCACCTTTGGAAAATGCTTTGAGAACCCCAAATCAATGTTCTTTAAATGTGCAATGAATTTCTGTTATGTCAGTGAAACGTATGCAAATTATTGCATAGACCCTTTACAGTTGTTTACAAATGTCAGCAGAATGTATAACAACACAAATAAATTCCAGAATCTGTGAACAGCCTCTTGTGCCTATGCTGTTGTTCATAGATTTGCCAAGCAGAAGAGCAAAAATTAAAAGGACTGGTTAATTTCAAGACTGCAGGCAACTATGAAATGATCAGGAGTCATGTCAGTTTCATGGTGTTTCTATTGCTTGGCAAAACCCTGAGTGTCAACTATGGAAACAGGTACTCTAAGTCCTCAGGAGAAGAAGAACCCAAGAATAAAGGCAGGGTGACCACTAATAGTGTAGTGGAGTCATTTCTTCTACCTATGCTTTCCTTCCTTTGCATCAGACCAGGAGCCTGGCATAATCACTGTATGATACACACTGCCCATTACTAGGTTTGGAAGGGCACTAGAAAAGATTAAAAAAAAGACAAAATACTTTAACATTACCTTGGAGCCAAGGGTTACAGGACGTTAGGTTTTTCACCAGGCTAGCGCCCCCCAGACCATGCACCCATCTGTCTTTCATCCTGTGCATTTTTGTCTGCTTTGTATTAATGAGGCTAGTCCTCCAGCTTGTACTTTTTAGTGTGTGGTAATTTTAAAGAAACAAAGAGGGAAAGAAATAATAGAAAACACTTCATATCATTGAAAGATTGAGAGGCATACAAGTCCAAGATAAGTAGAAGCATTCTGAAAAATGTTTATAAATGATGTGTGTTCTGTATCCCTACAAAGTGTTTATTTGCCCATTGTCAGTTCAGTTAGGATGGCTCTGGTTCAAGTACACATTACACTATTCCCAAATTTTAAATTTGTATGTTTTGCCAAAACGCAGGTAGAACAAATGTTTTAAAATGGACTCAGTTAAACTGCTTGTTGTGTGCGTGTGTGCGTGCACATGTATCTGTAATTACCCCCCCACCCCCCACATATATACACACACTTCTTTTTAGTTAGATCTGATATGTGAAAGTAGTGAATTAATGCTAGAATGAAGCTGTGACTGGGATGAGAGTTTAGGACCAGATTTAGATAATTATTGTATTTTAGGGAAGGCAGTTGGCAGGCTATAGGCATGCTCTTGACAAAAGGAGACGTGTCTGCTGTTTGTTAGGTAGTATTTGGAAGTGTTAGATTGATATTGTAGCTGTGATGGTCTAGTAATTGTCTGAGAGGTAAGGATTTTTGGGGGTATTATCTTTCATTGGATATTTTTTATTGGGATAAAGTTAGAAAAACTTTGAATGCAAAACATCCCTTTTCATCTTTGCATTTGAAAGCTTGCCTAACTTTATCTCAACTATATAGCTGGTCCAATAAAAGATATCACTCAAAAAAATCCTTAGGCAGTCTTTAAAAGGTAGGTTTCTTGTTGGATGCTGTAGTGTTCCTATATGCCCAGAACATAAGGCCAAATGTTCACATCTTCTGCACCTGGGGAGACGAGAGTTTGCCCTTTCCTTCAATTGCAGCTGTTCCTTTAAGTGTCAGTGCCATTTATTGTATTGAGGTTAACATCTTATTCTTCATCTTAGATCTATACTTGCAGACTATATAGGAATTGGAGCAAGTGAGAAGGTTTGTTTATAAGGTAGGGCTGAACCTTACGTGTGTGTGTGTATTGCAGGTGCTCCATGATCCATCACCAGATGGAGTTCAGGATTTTTATTTTTTTTTTATATTGTAAATCTCTGAGTGGTTTAGGACTTCACTACCCAAAACATGATCTCACTCCCACGTCTGATGCCAGATTAGTGGAGGTGCTTAAGCAAGTGCATTTTATATGATCTATTATCACTATGTAAATGTAAACATGGGTTATATTGTTTTAAAATCTTATTGATCCTTTTTTTCCAAGGTAAAACAAGTTGCCTGAATTGGAAGCCAATATTTTTGTTTCAAAACAATTTATAAATTAAGAGCATATGAAGCATAACCATTTTTCCTGAAATACACATTTAAAAATCCTTGAAAAACACATTTTTTAATTTCTTAAAAAAAAAATCCTTTCTTGTTTGTTTTATATATTATACTCCAAGAGAATACTAAGTTATGCAGATTTCCTATTAATAGGATAAGAGAAGTAACCATGCAGTCTTAATCTGAATACTATTCTGGACAGTTTATGCACTATGTTGAATCTTGTAGGTATTAGAACCCTATTGATCTGTTTATTTTAACTGATTTTAAATTGTGACTATGGATTGAAAGATTTCAGTTTGCATGGGTTTTTTACTTTTCTCTTTGCATCAGTTAGTTAATGGCTTTTTGATTATGTTGCAACTGTAAGTTGAACCAGCTGCTTGCAACCAAGTCCATGAAGCCTTCATCCCACATCTTTCCCAAGAAAATATGACTCTCAATCTTTCCAAGAAAATATGACTCTCAATATTAAATAAGACTCTTGTAAGCTCAGTTAGATCCTCCTCTGTTTCCTGATTGGTTTGTCTTGGCTCTTTGGCCTCCTTTTGCTTTGTCACTTGGGCTGTTTTTTTTCCAGGCCAACTGTGCCACTTTCCTATTTCATTTCTGTTGGCGGTCGTGTCTCTTTTCTCATTTCCCTCCACTTCTACCCTTCCTGGTATATGCATTTTGCCCCATGTTCTTCTTAATCTTTTTACTGTTGCTCTCATTCTAACGCTTTCTCTTTTCCCATTTCTTTGTTCTTTCCTTTGCTCATCCTGTATTCCACCTTCCTAGTTTTTTTCCAGTTCCAGAGGTGGTTTCTGCTTTTTTAGTTCTCCTTCCTGCTTTCTCCTGTTTACTCAGGGTAAATTCTTAGCTGTTCAAGGCAGGCAGCATGTCTCGTTCCATGACTTTGTAAATGCCACAAGAACGTCTTGCATTCAAAAACCTGTCTAACGTTATCCCAACTACACAGTTGGTCCAATAAAACATACCCTAGGAAATCTTTGCCTTTCCCATTTATGGCATTTTATGAATGTTTGATATAATATTTTTAGTCTAGAGATGTTTTTCATTAACTTTTCTTTTTCCATCATGTCTCTGGTCACTGAATACAAGCAATAAAAAGTTGTCTTCTCAATCAAGTCTCAGTCTGTTCAGATACCAATTTACAATTAAATTCACGCTTTCTCTTTTTTATTTTAAGCACAACCTCAACGCCTGCCTCAGCCAAATACTTCATCACTGGAAAAGAGTGAAGAAGAAACTGGCAAGATACAAAATGGCCACGCAGGTCTGAGTAATGGAAATGGAATTCACAATGGGGTGAAGCATGCATCTACAGATAACAGAAAACTTTCAGCACCTGTTTCACAAAAAATGCACAGAAAAATTCAGTCTAGCTTGTCTGTCAACAGTGACAGCAGCAAGAAGAGTAAAATAAGCTCTGCATTTTCTCAGAAACCAGGTTCTTCACCAGAAGGTAAGCTGAAATTCTTAAAAACTGTACTGAGCACAGACTATCCAAACCCTTTTCACAATAATTATACAATCAACTAAAAGTAATTGAAGAGCATGACTCATGCTCCAGAAGCAAATAGAAATCATTATGCTAAAACACAAGTTACTTCCCCAAAGGAAAATATTAAGTATTTGAAGGAAATCGAAGCAATAGGAGATTTCTTACTTTCAAACGTTTTGTCCACCACAGTCTAATAATATTTTGAGACTGAACAGTTGCTATTCTAAATGTATAGTGACTGTTGGCAAAATCAGTACAGATATACCACAAATAGTATTAAGAGCATTGGTTCAGAAGGTTGGTAAATACATACTTACGTTTCAGCAATGGGAAGTTCTCCAAGGCTGAGATTTGTTTCTGAAAATATGCTGTTAGCAGATTTCCTACATTTTCATGTGCTGTGACTATCAGGAGTTAAAATCTGAACTTGTCTCATAATGATTATCATGGCTTACACTATATTTAGTCTATAAATAATTTGCATAATTCTTCTTTCTTTGTCTCTCCCCATATGCACAGTTAAAATGAACAAGAGTAATTTTTTTTTTTGTTTGGCTATGTGCACGCATCTGCACGTGCATCCACTTGACACAGTTACTCTAATAGCCCCAGAGTTTCTAAGTTTATTTTCAATCCTCTGCCTTTTCATTAGCCCTAATACACTTGAAAGATTTTGCTTCTGCTTGTTTACTATAGGAACTGTTGGGCGGGAGTCAGCATCAGCTGTGACACCGCTGGCAGGTTCTGCAATAGGGATCTGGAACTTGCTGGCTGGGTCCATACCTGATGCTGTCGCCTGCCTGCTGCAGCAGAAGTCCCCGTTTGGGTCCACAGCTGAGCTTTGGAGCTTCTGGAGAACTACAGCTCTGGCCAGGTTCTGGAGGGAGGGAGGGGGAGAGACAGATGGAGATGGAGGGGAAACAGATGGAGAGGGAGCAGGGGAGAGAGACAGAGAAGAGAAGAAAGATGCTGAGCAAGAGAGAGAAAGAAAGATGGATGTGGCATTCGACAGGTCCCCAAAACTCATTAAGTGGCCCTCCAACTGAAATAATTGTCCACCCCCGTTCTAGGTGCTATGCTTCTCCATTGTTTATTTTATAGCTCTCTCTACACCTGAGCAGCCAAGAAAGGAACAAAAGAAATTGTACAAGCTTGAAGGTATGCAACTTAGTGACATGGCAGCTGCCCTGAAACCTCTAGCCTTGACCCTTGCTGCCAGTGTGTTACAGCCTTCTTCACTGCACTACCCTATGTCCATTTTAGCTAATAACTGCTAGATGCATGGACCACTGGCTCAGCTTCACGAGAGGTGCTGGAGAGGGGCTAGATAGTGCACACAATGGTGGTATGTGGTGTGGTGGCAGAGCCATGTGCTAGAAAGTTGGAAAGGTACAGGTTCAGATGCCGTCTGGGTGAGAGAGACCTAGAACACACATCTTCTGCTTCCTGTCCTAACTCACTTAGCTTCTGGGTTTAAAATATAGTGTGTACCCACCACCCTCTAATTTTTTTCTGGACTTAAGATCAAGTACACACATTTTATTTTCCCAGTAGTCTGATGATTAAGGCTCTGACCAGAGGACTGGGAGATACAGTTTCTAGGCCCTCCTTCAAAGGGTTTGAACTTGGATCTCTCACTTTCCAGGGAATTACACTAAACACTAGACTATGGGCTGTTAAAGCTGAACCTCCTGGGCAGAAAGGGATACATGGGTCATAAGGGTACTCAGAACAGGGATTCTCACTCTGTGACCCAGGGATGTTAAACTCACTTCATGCCTCAGGCTGGATCTGGACTTTGGGGCCCCTTGTGGGTTTGATGCACCACAGGGCATAGATTTGTTCTGGTCCGAGACACTCCACACCAGCTCTGGCCCAGGGCAGCATCCCCACCATAGGACATGCAGGAGTGGTGGCTCTGGTAAGGGGTGGTGGCAGGGCCAGTAGCAGAAGTAGTAGTGCAAGTTCTACTTGCTGCAGCAGTGGCCGGGGGGGGGGGCTGGGAGGGGCAAGTGGCCACAAGGCAACTGAGGTTGTATCAGTCCTCACTTGCCCTCCTGCCACTGGGGGCTGTTTTCCTCATGGTCAAGGCAGTAGTGCCATTAGGGAAGGACAAACCAGGTGACTGCCCGGGGCCCCACACTTTATAAAATTTAGTTACACTGAATATTTGTATTATCAATATTGTATTAAGATACTTTCATTGCATTTTCATGGATAGGGCAAAGTGAAATTGAAAAAAAAAATGTCTGACTTGCTTATAGGTATCAATATTAAATTTATAAGGGGCCTCAAATGACTCTCTTACCCAGGGCACCAACAAACCCAAGGCCCTTGCATTTTGGGGCTTCTATTTACCATGGAAGTTGCACGGTGCTACATTTCAAAGCACCTTGCAACAATGAAGTTGCAAGAACCATCTATGGTGGCACTCAAGCCAATGGATTAAGATCATGATTTACAAGTATCTTATTCTCCATGTCTCTGTCTTTTCTTGCACAGCTTGACACAGGATGATTTTCAGAGGTGGTGAGCACCTGGAATTCCTTTGAATAGGGGTCTTCATATTTTTTTTTTTTTTAAGTTTCAAGTTGTATCATTTAGGGCAGACCAAATTTGAACGCGTAAAAAATAAATGGCTCTTAAAAGTTACTTGCTCGTGTTAGCAACAAGCCAGTGCAGTAGCAGAGCTAAGAGCAGAACCAGGAACTCTTGACACTTCAATGACTAGATTGTACTCATTCAAAAGTAAAGTTATAAAAATAAAACTCTATGAAAATAAGATTTTATTTATTCTGATCTACTTCTTAGGCAGTTTGTTCTTGTATTCAGGCCTCCACAAAACTGGTTTTGTTGAAGTGAATCCAAGTGACCACTAATGTATCATTGAATACATGGTTCATGTTATACCTTTTCAGCCTCCAGAAAAATGTCTGCACGTGAGCAAAAAGAATTGCATGGAGATTGGTGGAGCATACAGAAAAGAGAATGGTTCAGTAAAGAGGACAAGCATAGCCTATAAATGCAGAAGGGCTGTGGAAAGGAAAGGAAATTGGTTTCAGCAAGGGTAGATTAAGGGAAATTAAAAACTGTTTAGAATGGAAGAGGCATTGAGGAAGGCTAAAGGTGAGTTGAGAAAGCCAAGAGCCTGTGGAATCCCAACAAAAAGGGAAAATGAAGTGAATTTTGGATAAAAATTCAAATAATCCACCAACTGAGAGGAATGCAGAGATAACTGACAGGAAATAAGTCTAATAATTGAAAGTTAGACTTTCATAACACTTTATTTTCTAATGAGAAACTGCACTCAAGACCATATACTACCAAGGAAGTCCCATTAAGGTTTTACATGACAAAGTATTGACAGTACATGGGGAAAAAGAAAGTGAGGTTCCCCCCCACCCCTCCCCCCTAAAAATCACAAGAGTATAATTAGTCTTATAGGCTCGTATGTTTCCAAAGCAATAGAGTAAATAAAGTTAAATGTTACTGTAAATTCTTTGCAGCCTTTTTTTCCTTGAAAGTTTTATAATAACATTCTTTAAAATATAAAGACAAAGAACAAATATTGCTGGATCACAAGGCCTACAATATTCCAAATATTAGATTCTGAATAAATGAGATTAAATGAAATATTAGATTTTTTTTCATGCTAGGTGGTCCCTTGATTCACTGCTCTAAATACAGTTTTAATGCATGGACTTAAATCTGGCCAGGTAGGTTTTAGGAGTCGCTTCTCAGATATTTCAGCATCATCTAATTAAAAGCTGCAGTAATCATATTAGAAGACCTTTAAAACTTGCTGTGTGATAAAACTGTGCTGAATATTCTGAGTGATCCCAGCATTCCAAAAACAAACTGTTGAGAAACACTTTTATATCCAGCGAGGCTTACATGAGTGTAATTTCCTCAGTATTCATTATTAATCCATATATTCCCTGAAGGAAGTGTTATTGCTCCCTGCCATCTACTACAAAAACAAAGAAACTCTGAGATGGAAAGACAATTTTTCTCTTTCTAAAACGTAATTCTGGGATGTTTAAGCGTTTCTTGTTCGAAAGTTGCAACTAACCTAGCTGAAAAAGGACATGGTTAAGTGGCATGCTACAATGGTGACAATTGTTCTGTGTTTTTCAAACACATGAATAACATACTTTTAGTGATGTAAATTTGCCCCTGAGAAGTGAAGCATTACAGAATTTTCTGTACCTTTTTATGGTTGCTCAAAGAAATAATAGTATAATATGCTAAGTAAGATTTAGAGCAACATTTTAACTAACACTTTTTCATTGTTTTATGAGCAAATGGCATCATTAAAATTATTGATCTGAAAATGAACGGGAAAGGATACTTTTGTGTGTGTCTGTATATGTAGCACAAGAGTCTTGCTCCTGTGCCAGTTCCCATAGGTCAGGTGGAAGGACCAAAGCAGTTTAAAGGGGTACCGAGCAGGGGAAGAAGTTATCTGGTCTGGAATTGTAGATGAGACCCTTATAGTTGCTTTTAAGAGATGTTTGCCAAGGGCTGACATTAGGTATGGTAAAATTGGGAGCAGGAAGGATGGAGTTGGGTGAAGCCATTTCTCACAGTGATGTATCCCATAGGATAGCCTGACAAGGCTGCTGTAACTTAAAACTGGTCCCCAGGACTGTCTAAGTTACGCCTAGGACTTCTGGAGGCCCTTTAGCAACCTGAGGGTGGGGGGTAGGAAGGAGGGCAGTGCAAAATCACCTTACCCACTTTCCCCTGGACTGTGAATTGTTCGTTGTACTACCTATACTTACAGCACAAAGATCTCAGCCAGGATGTGCCTAAATAGCAGCACTTGATAATTCATTAATTGTTTTCACTGAACTCCCCTAATTTTATTATCCGTCATGGATATTGAAACTAAACCGAATGACAGTCATTTTCTTGGTTTTTTTAAATGTATTTTTTATTTTTAATTTATCACAGTAACCTTTCTACCCAACCCCACCCACTCCCTCAAAATCTGTGGCCTTTTAGAGACATTCAGTTTCACCTAGGAGAGTTGCTGCTCTCCCAGGAAAAACCATAAGTGTACAGATGTTCAGACAATTTTCTCACACAGTAGAAATGGCTGCTCCAGGATAAAAATAACATTGGAATAACCAGGGTTAAATCACTTTCAGGAAAGTTTCTTCTGGAAGACTGAATGTCTACATGCTGTGCCTTCTCAGAAGAGAACACGGCCCTCCAAGATCCTACCCCCTGTAAGGGAAACTGCGTTGTTCTTTCGACTCTGCTCCAGCAGGGAACAGATCACATCCGCTTCACAGTCCCTACATTGTGCTTCTGGGAAACAGTGGCTGACTATGGCCAGTCTGGCTCTGACTTCTGTTGCCAGGCAGACTAAAGAAATCTGCAGAGCACACTGCAGTGTTTGCATAGGGCAGCACATTATCAGTACTACAGCCTCTTTACTCTTTAGGGCCTCAGCATTTGAATGTCTGTACACATGGCTCTGGGTAAGTTTCTTTATAAGGAGAACAAATTCTCCCAGATTATTTGAATGAGTGCATGCAGCCTGTGCTTTAATTGGAAGAAAAACAAAAGTGAAATTTACAGGGCATGTCTACATGTGCATTAATGCACTGTAATTATGGCGCATTAAGTTTAGTGTCTGTAATAACATGTAATAACTTAATGCGCTGTAATCAGCGCTACCATGCAGTAGCATCAGCGCACATTTTTTACATGATGCTAATGCACAGTAGACTAATTCTACTAAGCATTAACATGGCTTTTGCTGTGACACACTAATGCATAGTAGAATTAGTCTACTGTGCTTCTAGCATCTTGTTTACACATCTGCTGTGTTTAACCAAGACTTTATAGTAGTTCATGAGTATGTAAAGTTCTTCTGTTTTGGCATGTAACATTAACTGGCTTATTTGAGTGACCCATAGCAACAGAATGACTGACAGAATATGTTGTCCTATGATGAAATTTGTAAAATACGAAAAACTGCTTTTCCCGTATGTGCTAGAATGACTTCATTCAGGACAACATGCAGAGTTTTTAAATATATTTATTGGCTATAGTCAATAAAGTAATTGGAAAAAATGACATCTATGTAATACTTTGCCTGTGACAAATATGATGAAATTACCTGTGTACTGTATCCATTGAATTTGGTTAGCATTTATTTATTCAGAAAACTGACACCATTAAAACATCAGAAGGATGATATATTCATGCACATATATACATTAGGCCTGTGCAGTGCAGCTAGTATTCACTTTGGATTTGGATTCGGACGATTCAGGGGACAGTGATTTGATTCGGTGATTCAAATCACTGTCCTGAATTGATTTGGCCGAATCTGATTCAGAGATTCAGCTGCTGCTGAGTCTCCTAAACACCCAGGCCCATCCCCCGCCTGCTCTCCCAGCCCAGCAATGGCTGCCCTGCCCACCCCAGTTCTCGGCACTTGTTAAAAAAAAAAAAAAAGTCCCAATTCACTGGGTGCTGCCAGGTGTGGGGGGTGATCCCTGCTGCCCCTCCACAGGCTCACGCTGCATGGGGGTCTCTGCCACAAGCCCCCCAACCCCCCCTGCTCCTCTAGCCCTCCTATGGGTGTCCTGCCCAAGCCAACTCCAGCCCTTTAAGAAACCCCCCCCCCCGAGAAAAGCCCCAGGCTCACCATTCCTGCTGGCAGGGGATGATCCCTGCTGTCCCCTGCTGCCCTGCACCACATGTGGGGCTTTGCATGAGCCCCCTGAAGTGCTGAGGCTGCGGTAGCAGCGGAGAGTCCTGGGGCTTTTCTCATTTTTTTTTTTTTTTTTTTTTTATTAAAGGCCCGGAGCTGGCCCAGGAGGGGCAATTGAGGGGGGGTTGGGGGGCTTGTGGCAGTGGGGGGGCCATAGGGATAGCCCCCCCCCCCACCCAGCAGCACCCAGTGAGCACCAGGGCTTTTCTTTAAAGCACTAGGAGCTGGGGAGGTGGGGCAGCCATGGGGGGGGCTGGTAGGGGGCCCCCATGGTCCCCTCCCCGCTTGCCTGTTTCCTACTTACGAGCTTGGAGTTCAGCTGCAGCTCCCTGCTGCAGCCACTGGGGACTGCCTGAATCATCAAAGCTTTCTGAATCTTTTCCGAAGATTTGGAGAGCTTTGAATTGATTTGGACCTTTTAATTGGTCCCCTGATTTGCTTCGGATTCAGAGATTCGGCCACCAAATTGGGCCACCTCTGAATTAAATCACCACCTGAAGCTTGCACAGCCCTAATACACATCCAGTGTTTCAGGAGTATGTGTGTTTGCTCAGTATGTTTTATACTATTCCATATAAGTTGGAAAACCAAAATTTTCCAGTCAACGTTTGTTTTTGTACTGGACAAACATTCTTTACTTGGTTTTTACTTAATGTAGTGACTGCTAAAACAGTTGCTATTTATGTGCTTCTCTGAGTGTGCATTGGCACCCTGATTCAATGACTGACATTCAAAAAGAATGCACACACAGAATGTATAACCCAGCGCTGCACAAGTAAAGTGCAGGTCACTTGAGTCATTGCTTTTTCCCCTTTTTTTTAGACTTCAAGGGCCTGACCCACCACCCACTGGTCAGGCCCTAAGAACTCTATTCAGCACTGTCTAACTCTGTCCTCACTGAGGCAAAACTCCCATTGTCATCTTTTAGAATTTGATTTCAATGGGAGTACTGCCTGAGCATGAAGTGCTAAATAGGCTCCATTGTTAAATAATGGCTGTATCATAGTGCTGTTGGCAGCCAAGCAATGCCCAAATGTAATCAAAATGATGATTTTTAAAAAGGGAGATTCCTGGCATGTAGTGGATTTTAATACAGTGATATTTGCATTTACGTATAAACCTGACAGCTACTTAATGTATTCTGCAAATGACTCAGTAGGGTTTGGTGCTTGCGCAAGGAGTATGCCCACATCATTGCTTCATACGTTTAGAGTCTGTGATTTGTAATAGCTGCTAGAATGTTTGTAGTATATGTAGCATTTGCTATGGAGAGCAAGGGGAGGAATAGTGCAGGTAATGAGGCACTCATCAATTTTATACTGGCAACCTTTTCTGTACCACCACTGTATTTAAAAATTGGATCATCTTTTATATCAGATGTATTCCATTTTAAGAGCTCATGTTCTGGGTCCTGATGAAAGTTTCCATTTCCTGTACAACATTATATGCTTGCTTTTTATATAACTGGTTGTTTTTTTTTAATTTTCTGATGAAGAGACATATCATGCCTCATTGTTTTGCAATTTTTACATTGGCTGCATGTTTTGCTAAACATGATCCAGTTCTTGGCTGGTCAGATTGTTCTTTGTGTGTTTAATGTTTTTACTAATCACACATTTTATTGTGTGATAACATTTTTTCCCCAAGAAGGACATGGGGTGGGGGGAAAAGTAGAACACCAATTACATAAATTATATAGGTACCAGGGGCTTGGGCAGTTACCTTCTTTAGGCCACTGCAAATGTATTCCATATCTATTTCCCTCCCTCTCTCTCTTTTTCTCAGCCAGCTGCTCTTGAGCTTGTCTCTTGTTTGTATCAGAGTGCTGCGGTCTGTCAGTGCCCCAACGTTCTTACTTGGCCTTCTCCAGGTTTGCTCCTCCTTTCTGCATGAGGCCTGTAACACCTGCTGAGACTTCTGTTCATCTCTCTGTATGGGCCTTGAGTAAACCCCTGCTGAGCAACTCAACTGCCACTTTGATTGTGGTTTTGCCCTTTTTGATTCTTGCTGTGAGACAGCAGAGTGCCTGGAGATTTGTTTTGAGTTGTCTGAACTCTGAATATAGTTAGCTAAAAAGCTGACCAAGGTCAGCATTCTGTAAGTGAGCTTATTTACCATTACAGACATGAAAACCTTTTATCATATGTGACCTGCCTGCCTGGTATGAAAGTGTGTTGGGTCAGTTTGTGACAGGTTAGTGTCAAATATTACAAAAGAAGCACAGATAAGGCTGTATGTGTGGGGTTTTTTTTACATTATAGAGTTTAACTTTGGCTGATCTTGTACTTTTTAGGTAGTCATGTGATAGTCCTATTTAAATCTTCTTAAATAGAACTATACAGTTGTTAAAATAGTGAGTGATAAAGGGAATTAAACTAAATGCTTACTAAGTATATGGACATTGAAGACCATGTGAAGGTACAAAATGCTATAATATTGTTACTATTTATGGTGTTTTTGTGACTTTG
The DNA here is from genome assembly GCF_030867095.1 of Alligator mississippiensis. Classification (NCBI taxonomy): domain Eukaryota; kingdom Metazoa; phylum Chordata; order Crocodylia; family Alligatoridae; genus Alligator; species Alligator mississippiensis. The sequence goes on along the minus strand of NC_081827.1, from coordinate 50,684,248 downwards.
ACGATGAAATATTTAACATGTAATGGAAAACACAAAAATATTTGGTAAAATGTTAGTGAAGACATTCAGGCTCCCAGTTGTAACCTAGATCCTCGGCTTTTGAATGTAGCTAATGATTTTTTTTTCTTCAAATAATAAGGGTTAGCATCCAGATGCAGAATATGAGGGGCGTGTATGAAAACTAGGAAGGAGCTCTGTCTTAAAAAAAAAAGGAAAAGGATGTGTTATACTTTGTTTCAGAAAGTGTATTTCTAATTATGAGAAACTTGCTTTTAAACCAGATTTATTAAAGTTATTTTTTTGCTTGGCCTGAGACATTTTGTTCAGTTGAGCACTTCTTGATTGCTAGAAGTTAGGGAAAGAAAAGGGAGGGTAGCCCCTCATTTGGCAAAAACTAGGTAGACCTACCTTAGCTTGGGTTTTTATCATTTAGTGATAACTCCTTAAGGCAAATGAAGAAACTATTGATTGGCTTTGAACAAAGTCTTAGACCCTTATCTAGAAGAATGCAAGAGTTGCTCAACAATCCCCTGTGGATTATGTACTCAACCAATTTAACAATTACTTTGATTGATAGAACAATTAAAACATGTTGATTTATACCTAAATACAGTTTTTATAGTAGATTTGGTACATGTGTTTCCCAGGTACACAAACTAGATACATGTATTTTAAAAAGATCTAGCTTAACGTATTTGGGTATTTGTTTTATAGAATCCTACATTTTAGTATGATATAAAATAGTGAAATATATATTTCATATTCACAAGATGATATTTTTGCTGCGTTAAGATGGCAATTTGAATTTAATTAAAACACAGAAAACCAACACTTCAGTATTATTAAACAAAACTTGAATGTTTTGGATACAGAAACTTTTTTAAATTAAAGCATAGTGCACATTACAATTAACTTATTTATTAAATGCTAGTATTAACTGCTATAGTATTAGAAACATGAACTGTAGTTGGTGAATTAAACCAATTATTCCAGATCCCCGTGGGGAAAACTTTCTAAAATGCCCAGGTGGAAGTCATTTGAGCATAAGTTCCTACTTGCTTAATTCTCTTTGAAATGAGACAGTCAGTCAGTCAGCAGTGTTTTTACCTTGGTTCTTTTGAAAAAATGTTTACCTCCTTTCAAGTTTTTAAATGCGTAAATTTCATCCATCTCCCCCTTTTTATTCATAGACTGAATGAGAAAAACAAACTTTCCTGCTTTTCAACTCCCAATTGATTTCTCAGCTTTGAACGAACCAGTCCAAATGAAGAAAATATTCTTTCTGTGCCTGCAGAAGAGGATACTGCTGATAAAAGCTGGTTTAGCACTTCACCAGACTCTGGTTCCAGGTGTTTTGCTAAGTGACTTGTACCACTTTCTGTAAAACATACTCAGCAAACATATATTGCTTGAATTAGATTACCTCTAGCCCTCAGATGTATGGTTGGCATGATCAATAGTTGATTAGTAGATGCCATGTCATAGCAGCACTTTCCTCTTTGGCAGTTAGGTATTGTCACAGGGCATGAAGGTGCCTGCTCCTTTAAGGGTAGAAACTGCCTAGAGAGAGGGCCCTAGGAACCAGACAGAAACACCCCACAGGTGCAGGTTTCCATGGCAGCAGGATAATGAGGGAATTAGCCTGCACCTGTGCCTGGTCAGCTGACCAGAAGAAGGCAGGGCCCTGGGCATATATAAACCCCAGGGCTGGAACTGAAGGCAGTTAGGGCCCTGGTAGCTGCCAGGGGGAGTGGAGTTTGTGTGGAAAAGCTCCACCAAGATACCTGGGTGCCTGTTCTGGTGAGACTAATGAGCTTTAAGAGCTCCTAAAGTATCTGGGGCTAGGAGGCACACATTGTTGAGGGAGAAACTGGCCATCTTAAAGGGGCAGAATGTGACCTCTAGTGTTATGGTTGCTGTTGTTATAGCCCAGGGGTTCATATTTTTGTTGTTGCTTTTAATCCAGTGGACTGGGCTGAGGCTGTCTGGGAAGAGGAGGCCTCACTGGGGCATGCTACTGTGTAGAGCCCCAATGCCAGTGAGGGTGTGCAGACAGGGCTGTGGAGAGCTCAGTGCCTAGTGACAACAGGAGGCCAAACTAGATGGAGGCCTCATAAAAAGTGACAACATTTAATTGCCATCTGCAAGGCATGGGGGTGTGGTAAAGGGAAAGTTTTGGAACCATGCATCTAGCCCATAGGGCTCAGGGTATCTTAAGAAGCATGGACTTTGAGTAAGTCCCGGCAAGGGATCCAAGGGACTCAGGATCTAGTGGGGTTCAGCAGGACCATGGCCACACAATCTCGTGGGAAGCTTCCCATCTTATTATTTCATAGTTTCATAGATGTTAGGATCAGAAGGGACCTATTAGATCATCAAGTCCGACTTCCTGCCCTGGGCAGGAATGAGTGCTGGGGTCAGATGACCCCAGCCAGGTGTCTATCCAATATCTTTTTAAATTCCTCCAAGGAAGGGGACAGCAGCACCTCCCTTGGAAGTGTATTCCATATTTTGGCAACCCTCACTTTAAAGAATTTTTTCCTGATGTCCAATCTGAATTTGATCTCTTCCAGTTTGTGGCCATTATTTCTAGTTACCCCATTGGGCACCCTGGTAAACATTGTATCCCCTATTTCTTGCTGACCCCCCCCCCCGATGAGTTTGTAGATGGCCACGAGAGAACCTCTTGGCCTCCTCTTGCGGAGGCTGAAGAGGTTTTGGTCTCCCAATTGGTCCGCATAGGGTTTTCTCTGTAAGCCTTTAACCAGATGAATGGCCCTCCTCTGAACCCTCTCCAGACCATCCACAGCCCTTCTGAAGTGTGGTGCCTGGATGTAATACTGCACCTGCAGCCTGACCAATGCTGCATAGAGGGGAAGTATTACCTTCCTCGACCTGTTTGTGATGCACCTACTTATGTAAGAAAGGATGTGGCTAGCTTTACTTATTACCTCATCACACTGGTGACTCATGTTCATTTTGGTGTTGACTACTACTCCGAGATCCCTTTCCACAGTTGTGCTACTTAGAATGGTACCTCCCAGGCTGTAGGAGTATTGATGATTCTTCCTCCCCAGGTGCAACATATGACACTTATCCACGTTAAAGTGCATCCTATTCTGTTCGGCCCATTTCCCCCACCTGTCCAAATCAGCCTGGATTCACTCCCTGCTGTCTAGTTTGTGTACCTCCCCGCATAGTTTGGTGTCATCAGCAAATTTGGACAGGGTGCTTTGTACTCCCTTGTCCAAGTCACTAATGAAAATATTGAATAGTACCAGTCCCAGGACAGAGCCTTGGGGGACTCCACTGCCTATATTTCTCCACGTAGAAACCAACCTGTCCACTACCACTCTCTGGGTGCATCCCATAAGCCAATTTTCTACACACTGGATTGTGTAATAATCTAAACTGCAACTGTTTAGTTTATTTATGAGAATTGGGTGTGACACTGTGTCAAAGGCCTTTTAAAATCTAAGTAAATAAAGCCTTTGACACAGTGTCAAACAACAAGATGTGGCTGGTGAGACTAGAAGGTGCCCGCAGGGTGAAGCTGGCATGGCTATAGGGCCCTAAAGACATCCTGGCCATCTCTAGGGACTCCACCCCGTGACAGGTATCTATGCTGGTACTTTGTGTTGAGAATGTTGGTGAAAAAATGAGGTGGAATAAATGCTTGATCCATCCACATCTTTACTGGATGCAATTTAACTTTACTGTTGGGTATTTATTGTTTTAATGTTTCTTCAAGTTCATTCCAAATTTCAACAGTATCTGCAATACAGCCATGGATCTTTGTTTAATTGGTTGGTTCAAGGTTATGGAAGTAAGTTTTTCTGTATTCACCCTATCTTCTACATTTCTCTTTAGTCCAATGCTGACTACTCCAGCTGTGATACTTCCATTAATTTTTTTACTCTTTACCTCACAAATGGTCACCAGAATAGGCTAGTTCTTAATAAATTCACAGATTCACAGAATTTTAGGGCTGGAAGGGACCTTATGAGATCATCGGGTCCAGCCCCCCTGCTCTAGGCAGGAAAGATTGCTGGGGTCAAATAACCACAGCAAGGTGTGCGTCCAGTCTCCTTTTGAAGATCTGCAGGGTAGGTGCTTGTACCACCCCCATTGGGAGCCTATTCTAGTCTCAAATAGCTCAAAGCAGTCAACCACTGAATTCCATCATACATCTTGGGGGAGAACTAGGTTGGATTCCCTAGCTGATTCTTTAGTGAAGCTGAGCAAACTGGTTGTTCGGTTGTTATGGAAGCGCTTTGCAATTTCAACAGCATTTTCCCTTATTCTTGGAGTATTTAAATCTTTGGCTAAAAGATGCATTAAAAGAGCCCTGTACCTGTATGTTATATGTTTTAAATTTGCTTCATTATCTTCTACATTTCTTCTCGTCTTTCCTACATTTACAGAATTAGGTTCCAACAACTGTGATGACTCTGTTGATCCTTTGAATCCACTAGTATAGACCTTGTACCTAGAACAGTTATTGAGCTGGACTGCTCTGTATGCACAATTTTGAGACAGCCAAATGCAAGCTCAGACATATAGAAATATATAATTTAAATCACATTTAGAAGATTGGTGACTATTTTGGAGATCAGTGGCCCTTTAAGGGACGCAGGCATCATAGTGGATAACCAAGAGAATATGAATCTCTGATGCAATTTGGTGGCAAGGACAGAAAATATAGTCCCTGGATGTATAAGCAGAAAAATATTGAGTAAAAGTGGAAAGGTGGTATTACCTTTGTGTATGGCAGTAATGAGACCATTACTGGAAAACTTTGTACTGTTCTGGTGTCGGCACTTTAAAAAAATAGAGAAATTGGAAAGGGTTCAGAAAAGAACAAGAATTATTCAAAGTCTGGGAAACTGAAAAATGTCTTGCAGTGAGTAATCTAAATAAGATTGAGCTTTTAGTTTTTCAAGAGAAGGTTGAGAGGTCACTTTGATCAGGGTCTACAAGTACCTTCTTAAGGAGAAGATTTCTGATGGTAGAGTGCTCTTTAATCTAGCAGACAAAGGCATAACATGATCCAGTAGCTGGAACTCGATGCTAGACAAATCAGGCTTAGAGACCAGGAAACTTATTTTTAGCAGTGAGACTATAAACCATTGTGGGGGATGTAGAGAGTAGGAAAACTTTTGGGATGAGGTTATTGTTCTGTCTTTGGAAGTCCTTGTATAAAGTTTGGATGACTTTTTCTAAGGCTATGATTTCCAACCAGGTTAATTAAGAATCCTTTTAAGGGTGCCATGCAATGTTAGATCTGTTAAGTATGTAAACACCTACACACAATTCACAGGATGCACCCAGAGATTTCAAACAGGAATTCATAGTGCCAGAAACATTCTGACATGTTGTGGTGTTTCTGGGTTCTTTGCAACAGCAGAACTGCTCCACTATTTTTCTATAGTAAAAAATAAGTGAAAGCTAAGAGAGAGCATTTTCTGAGGGGTGTCTTTACTCTGAAAAGGTTGAGAACCACAGCTTTAAAATAGGGTTCAGCTCAAGCAGATGTTATGGGATAGTATGTTAGCAAGTTATAAAAATTTGCAATTTTTTGTTTGTTTCCCCACCATGCATTTTGTATTTATAATGTTATGTAAAACTTACGATTTATGAGAAAATAAACCTTCAGACAATTCATTCAGCATGAAGGACTCTATTTTTTTTTTAGATACCCTCTCATAAATCAGATTTGGTTGTGATTCTTCAAACTATTGTGTTTTGGAAAGGCTAGTTAAAGTTGAACTTTACTTGACAAGTGCTGAACAATGGCAAAGTTTTCACTTTGATGTAATGTACAACACAAATATTTTTTAAATTGTATATTTGCCAGTCTTCTAGTCTTAAAAAAATATCAAAAACAGGAACTGTTCTCAAAAATCATATATCAGGATATAGCACTTTTATGATAACCACCGTATCAGAACCACTGAAACATTGCTCATGAAGAAAATTGCTCCCAGTATGCTACTGTATAGTACAGGGATGCCCAAACTCCAGCCCATGGGCCAAATCCAGCCCATGGAGTCATGGCATTCAGCCTACGGGATCCCTGTAGGTTGGAAAATTTGGCAGCGGAGGAGCTCTGTGCACCTGGGTGCAGCCCCACGTAGGCCAGCGCCATGCAGTGGTATAAAGGACGAGCCTACACCCCTGCAAGTCTGGATCAGTCTGGGCTGCTCCCCATCCTTTCTCCCTTGCACATGTACAGATTGGGGCCGCTCTGTGCACCCTTTCTGCCTTCCCCTCGGTGGATGGATCAGGGTTAGCCTGCACATCTTCCAGTGGCTGGATTGGGCATTGCTGTGCTGGCTGCATGTACCTAAATTAAACTGACCAGCTGGATCTGGCCCATGGATGGACCTGGAACCTCCCATCCAGCCTGTGGGGTAAATAGTTTGGGCACCACTGAAGCAGTGCATAAGTATGACTGAAAGATGAAACAGAGGTTGGCTTGTTCTGTAAGTGGGGAGTATAGGAAAGAGAATAGGTCTTTAATGGAGATGGTTTCAACCACATCAAATATTTATGAAAACATTTTTTTTCCCGGATGCTACACTATTAACCTTAAGGCAAACAGGCCCTGATTTTTGGGGAAGGGGTACATATAGCCATAGATTATACACATAAATCGAGTGGGAAATGTGACTGTGTTACACAATGGATACATCTGCATGTGCACTTTACTGCATTAATTAGCTCCGCAGTAGAGCATCACAGTCTACACATGCACTGATATTAGTCTGCAATAAACTAAATTAACTCCGCCATAGGATAGTATTGTCGAGGACAGCACTGTCTTTTGACGGAGTACTTCAGTGTGCTGAAACACACATGTAGATGCTGACTGGGCATACATAGCACCTGGTCAGCTCAGCCAGCCAGGAGCCTGCTCTGCTCTGGCTCAAATTGTTGCTGTCCAGGAGCATGTGTAGATGCTGCATCCAAGATTAGTTGACTCTGGCTTGATCTGCTCTGGAGTTTATTGTGTTGCATTTAATTGTTACACAATAAACAATATTTAATTGCATGTGTAGATGCACTCAGTGTGTTAGAAAACAACTGACTTGGGGGGTGGGAGGAGAAGGATGAAACAGCTGTTGGTGTCTAGATAGAGTTGGCATCTGGCTTTACCTTATGCCTTATGCACTGCGCTGAGTTTTGGAGATGGTTATACACATTTGGAGGCTACTTTATGCTATAGTATACAGAAAAAGACTGTTCCTGCAAGAGAAAGAGGCAGAATATTTAAAAAGTTGCACAAAGGACACTCCAAGCCTTCAAGGTTGCTGAATTCACCCTTCTTCCAAATCTTTCCCAAGCTGTAAAATAAACTCTTGTTCCAGATAGTTGGGTTAATATGTTCCACTGCTGAGTCATCTTCAGCACCTGTTGGGATTTTCAGTGCAAGTGGAGAGAGCAAGTGGGCTTCATTTGAAACAATCTCCCATGCAAACTTGTATTTTTATTATACTGCTTATGCTTATCCAGTTTTAGTTAAAGTAAAAAACAAACAAAACTTTAAGATCCAGGAGGGTGTAGAGCCTTAGATTTGTTAGGGAATCTTCTGAAAAGAGTAGAGATCACCATACCTGTCCTCAACAGGGTACTGAAGAACCCAAGAGGGGTTGGTTTTGTTTTTTTTTCGGGGCGGGGAGAATCCCATGTGGTATGTTGGTCATTTGTGCGCTGCTGTCTTTGAAACGACTGTCTTTCAAAGAACATTAACAACTGAGGGAGATGGTTGTTAGCCCCAGTGTTTGAATGTAGCATTGGTAGAATGTGTTTAGAACTGAAGAGCTTAAGTTTGACTGTGGGAACCACAGGAGGATGAGTATGTAGTTTCTGCCAAGTTGTTAAACACCCTTGAAGTTTCTTATTGCTGTTACAAAATCCACTGTGAAATATGTCCTCTATTTTTAAATGAAGACTGACAGCCATAAACAGGAAATTAAGAAATACTGTCTTGGTGATGTGTATGGATGGGGCCAGTCTTTTACCATTCTGTTCCATTCCATCTAAATTTCCTGTCTGTGTTACATTTGACTGTAGTACTTGTGGCTCCAATCAAACTACTGAAGTTCTGGAGAAATGCCTCAGATAACAGATGTCATATTAGCGTACACAATATTAAAGCTAGGTAGATATGGTAAGAGTGTGTACATTTTAACATGTTGAATAATTTTTTAACCAGACAGCTATTCATAGCCCAGTTTTAAAATCAATAAAAGGAAGAAAATAGATTCATTGAAGTTTCAGTTTTGTTCCTTGAAACATGGATCAGAGGTTTTGTACAATACACAGACAAGTCATTGGTCACTGAAAGATTAAAGAGAGCAACACAGGACATTCCCTTTCATTCTCTGAAGTCTTTGTATAGTAGAATGGAATAGTTAAGCAGATCTCATGGAAGACAATAAATACTATATAATTTTTTTTAATTGAAAATATATGTTTGCATTAAGCATAGCTTAAATCAGAAGAAACAGTATATGCATAAGATCTTGCAACACTCCAGCTAAAAAGAGATGAAAGAAAAACATATCCATAGTGATGCCCATAATAGCACCAGCAGCCAAATTAATAGTGCATCATTTCTTTGTGTAATTGAGCATACATGGATAGCTTTGGTCTTTCATAATTAGCCAAGAGTGAAGTAGCTTTATTTAGACCAACATAGACTGTCTGTTCAGTAAATATCTGGAAAGTATTGCAGGGTTCAGGGGAGGTATTTCACTGTGATGGAAACTGAGAAGTAGCTTCCATGAGTCTAGCTCCTGTATTTAAAACAAGTGTATTCTTCCTCTCACATATCAGTGCATAACTCTAGTATTATGATTGGTGTGGTTGTTCATTTCTGACTTGCAAATTTGCATATCAAAAGAGGCAGTGATGAAGATGGGTATTTTTATTTTCAGTACTTTAGTCTTTATCAGTCTTTATAATATTTGTGAAATGTTCTATGGCCTTCTTGAAAATAACTGCATTTTAATATTATTAATGGCTTTGTTAATGGTTTGTCTGCACATCTGTTGTTTTGCACTGTTAACTCCTGTCCAGCTGCTTCCCTAGAGATAAAATTGTAAAAATATCTTTACTCCTGAAATGTGAAGTCATCTTCAGGGATCCTGGTTTACTCTGATAAAAAAAAAAAAAATAAACCCCAATTTCTGGATAAAAAATGTAATCAAAAATCCACATTTTTCCATGATCAAAATGAGATACCATAGATAGAATGGCATTTCAGGCATTTCATTTTAATCACCGAAAACTGGGTTTTGGGTTACTTTTTTTAATCCAAAAATTGGTTGTTTTTTTGTCAGAGAAAACCAGGATCCCTGGTCATCTTAAATAATAAAAAACAAACTACTGATTACTCTGTCTACCTCCTTCATATAAAAAAACAGAGAAAACTGTACTTGAACATAAAAATGAACACTATTTCCAGGCAGGTGCAGTTGCACCTTGGATTGATTTGTGGTCCACCTAAAGTTTAAAGCCAAATGGCTTGCATGGCAGCATCACTTCTAATCAGGCAGCACTGACACATCCAATTGACTTCATGCTTCATTATACTTTATCTGAGGCCTTCTAAAGTCTTCATTACACCGGTGTTAAGCACCCTCTCTCCTTTTTAATGGTCTTGATGTTCAACTAATCAAGCTAACCTTCCTTCTGCAATTCTGCTGCCTGTTAGCTGCTCCTGGTAATATAGTTTCTATTTCACAGTTGGAGGCTATTTTTAATTTGTTCTGAAAACATTAACTCAGGCGTGGGAATAACTTTCTGTGGAGCATTGGTTGCATTGTCAAGGTGCTCCAGAAGGCTAGGCTTTGGTTTTAAATTTGAAAAAGACTTGTCCATTCATTTCTAATGACTGCAGGACTAATGAAACAACATATTTTGCTTATTTTTGCCTAATTTGTTATGATGCACATTCCGATAAATTTATATTTGTTTTTGCTCCAATCTTAAACTGAATAATACAACCCTAAGCCCCTAGCTTATTTGTAAAGCTTCTAGGTTCTTTTTAACTTTATTAAAAATGTATATTATGTTATGTAATATCCACCACCTGCATCCACTCTGTTCAGAATCCTAGATCCACCTGTGAACATTTCCATGACAGCAAGCTAAATAATTACAATAAGTGTGGCTTTAGTCATCTACAGTGACCTGACACTCCAGATACATTTCATATATTTTCTGAGCTTGGGGTAAAGCTCACTTATACAGGTGTAGTTTTTTGTCATAACATAGAAGCTTTTTTAATGCAAATCACTACTTTCTTTACAAAGCAACTGAAGCTTCTTAGTGGGCATCAGTACACGTGACTGATGCCTGCTCTGACACATTCTAATTAGAATGCATTGGAGCCGACTCCAATTAATTGAGTCTGCTGGAATGTGCTAATTAGTATGCTCCAGCAGCCTTGGTGTCACATGTATTCAGCGTTCCCACACTTCAAAATGGTGGAGAGATTTAGTTAAGAGAGCTCAACGAGCTTTAACTAAAAGATTCCCACTACTGTTTTGAAACATGGGATGCAGATTGCACGAGATGTTGCAGGTGTTTTAATTAGAGTGGCTCCCAAGAGCCGCTCTAATTAAAGTGTCCCACCCCTTCACCCCCAGCCCTGGAGTATGTGTAAATATACACAGTGCTAGCCTTTCCCACTTCTCCTTCCCTGCAAAACAGTGGAGTTTTTGAATGAGTTATCCTTGCAGTCTTTCTGGTTTTAATCTAGAATCATCTGGTTTTAATAATCTATTTTTGACCATATCTGACCATTATTGATATAAATAAATGCGTTAGGTTGTGTATTCTACTTAAGCCAAGATATTTATCTATGCAGATGACGCTGTTCCTACCTACTGCTCCTGATGATCATCTTGTCAATATTTCCCTGTGTTAGCTGGCTCACTGAAAATTACCTTATTCACTGTTTTAAACATGAGAATGATACATTTTCTGTTTTGTGCCAAAAATTCTAATTGTTCATTAATCTCAAAACCCAAGTTTGTCACTTATACTTTTAATCTATTATATTTGTGTAAATAATCACTACTTTTGCTTCACCATAGTTAAAATTAATAAGTAGACAGAGATATGTGCTTGCTGCAATCACTAGCACATATACACATACTTAAAATATGCCTTTCTAGTTTGTGTACTGGTAACAGTCTAGCTGTAGCTCCATGGATCTCTGTGCAGACTGAGTATCTGAATTACTTACCTGTTCCATACTGTAACTACACTTGTACCAGCACCCAAGCTAGTTAATACTATAGTGAAGACATAACCAGTAGAGGTGGTGCACTGATATATCGGCCTGATATCGGATCGGCACTGATATAAAGAAAATTGATCATATTGGAAATCAGCCTGATGTGGCTGATAATTTGGCTGATAAATGCTTGTGTGTGCATGCAGCCACAGCGCAGCACATAGACAGTGAGGAGCACAGCCTGACGGCTTGCAGAGCTATGTGCAGCTGGTAACTCTAGTGTGGTGCAAGGGGAGCGAGGTGGGAAGGAGTGGGGGGGGGCGGATCAAGGCCTCTGTGGTGAGGGGGAGTAGTGGGGCTGGTGCAGGGGTTGGGGCAAGCGCTGCCCAGCTGGGGTGGAGCAGGCGCAGGACAGAGCTGCATGCGGGGGGGCTCCCAATGCTTGTCTGGAAGGGTATGGGGGGGGCATATGCCCCTGGATCAGGGTGGGGCAGGCTGGGGCCGGGGCTGTGTGGGGCTCTTCCTGGCCCTCCCTGCTCCACCTCATGCAGATCCGAGGGCGCCCCCCTATGCCCTCACAGATGAGTGGCGCACAGCAGCGGGAGTCATGCCCCCTCCATGTGCCCCCTGGCTGAGTTGCGGCTCCATCCTGTGCCCGCCCTACCCTGACTGGGCAGTGCTTGCCTCAGCCCCAACCCTACTCCTCCCTCACCACAGGGCCCTTGACCTGCCCCCCCCTCCCATGCCCCTTCCTTCTTCCTCCCCTCCCACCACACCAGACTTACCAGGGCATGCAGCTCTCTAAGCTGCCAGGCTGGTATTGGAAATGAGATTGGTATCAGCTGATATGCCTTCTTAAAAATTGGCCCCAAAAATCTCTATCGGTGCACCCCTAATCACCAGAAACAAGTAAGATTTCTGCCAAACGAATACATTAGTTTAGTTGGAGCTTAGTGTAACTATATTGGTGAGCTCATTTATTATTATTATATTGCATCTGGCCTTCATAAATGTAGTTTGGTTAAAGTTTTCCATAGTCTTTCAAGTTGTGGCATACTTTTTCGAATCAATCACCTAATACTGAATAAAATTTTACCAGTTTGCTAAAATGGTACTCCATTATCTCTGGTTATTACTTTCAGGTTAGTAGGAAAATTTCCTGACTACATCTGTGTATAAATAATTAACAGTTTGGAATCAAATGAAAAAGGTAAAGGAAAAACTATTGTACAGTTATACCATTATGAAAATACTATTATGGTTCTTTTTCAATATGTTATTGTTAATCTGATTTTGCTTTTGGTCTTTTTAAACTTCGCCAATGACAGCCCACAGAAATCAGTCTGTTAACACTACAATTATTTACTTCTTACAATAAACGTTGTGAATCCTTCTACAGCATCCATATTGTTTTAAAGATCCTGCAGGTCTAAAACTTGTATTTATTATTTAAAGTATTCCTGGTTCTTTTTCAAAGTAAATAACATCTGTTACTTAATTATGAACACACAACAAATCTTATATACCTGATACACTTTATTTGTGTGTTTCCTGCCAATCATTTCAGAACACGTTGCCTGTAATTTGGTTTGCTGTGGGTGGATTTTGAGAAGATCGACTAAATATATTCCTCAGTCCTATAATTTTCTTCTCATTGCTCTATGTTTAGTTACACTTTCAATGTTTGTGTGTTTCTCCAGCCTGTATTGTGGAATTAGACCTAAATATCAATAGCAAGTGTTTGAGGTAATTACATACATTCATTGTTTGGGTGCCTACTGTCCAGCTAACATTTTGTGGGGTACTACTTTAGGCCATTTCCTCAATTAGCATGTGTGATTTACTAGTGCCTCTGACAGCTGCATATTTCAGTTCAGGTGTACATCTAATTTACATTTTGAAAGATTGATTAAATATAAGACTACTGAGAGAATTGTATAGAAGAGTAATATAAAATGTGCAGTCAGAACAGATTTTTTCCCTTAATTGTTGAAAAATGTATGTACAGCATATTGGTCTGTCATAGAGAAAGCAAAAATCTCACATGAAGAAGTTCATAAATAGCAGCAAAACAGAGATGCATAATTTATGCATAAATTTTCAGCTGCTGGAGCCAGTGATGTCCTAAACTCTCACCAGTTCAAAATGTCATAAAGTTTTTAGTGTTTAGTCTTTGTCTTTCTCTTGAGACTTCCCTTCTCTTAAATTGTGCCTCAAGACATGCAGTGGGTTACTCTCAATACAGTTGAGTTTGATTTGATTTGAAATATGGTCTGAGGTAGGGTTAGTGCTAGTTAATTCCAGACAACTATACACTAAGAGTACTATAGCATGAATAGTAAGAGCGGTGAAAGTAAGCAGTTCAGAAAGTGTCTTATACTTTAGGTCTTTTGTTATAGATCAGTCTTTTTGTGAGCATTAAGGTATTTTTTGCAAAATATATTGCAAACGAGTATTCTAGCAAACTTCTAGCTTTATTTGTTCTATGTGACAAGTATCACCTCTTTTCCTGGTGTTATGTAGAACACACTTGTAAAAAAACAAGGAACTTACTATCTTGAAGTCAGATTCTGAAGTCTGAGATGCACTGGGAGACCCAAGGGAAATAACTGTGTTTCTCTCATAACTGACAAAAATGATCAGATACGGGACTCATGGAAGAAGTGGTTTGAGGCAAAAACTTAGAGATTGGTACATTGGACTTTAGTGGGCATTTGAGGCATAGGTTCTGCATGAAAGAAGGCAATAATGGCAGGAAGGTAAGAAAAGACAAAAGTAGTGAGATATCCTACTGAGGTTGGCATCATTGGGGACAGGAGTATAAAAATCAAGACTGGTTTAGCTTTTGGGTTGGATTATTTTGTGTGACCTGGAAGATGAAATAAGAAGTTTTTGCATTAGGGGAGAGGAGATTTTTATCCACCATGAAGCAGTCTTTCAACTACTTAGTCATCATTATGTGATATATTTGCACTTAACATTTCATATTAACTGATCCTCTTTTCTCTTTTTCTTTTTTGATATTTGCCATGCTACAAAATTGGCCCTTGCGAAGATTGCTGCGTTCACTGTATCCTGGCATGCTTGTTTTGTGAATTTCTCACCCTCTGTAATATTGTTTTGGGCCAAGCATCCTGCGGCATCTGTACTTCGGAGACCTGCTGTTGTTGCTGTGGGGATGAAATGGGGGAGGACTGTAACTGCCCATGTGATATGGATTGTGGCATAATGGACGCTTGCTGCGAATCATCAGATTGCTTAGAAATATGTATGGAATGCTGTGGGATTTGTTTCCCCTCATGAAATATTTATCACTTTTTATTTTATTCTATTAAAAACTGGAGAGCTTTTCTTTAAATACTTTTGAAGAAAGACAAGGTAAGATTCTCACACAGCAACTTAGTATTTGCACTGTTTAACTCCCTTGGTGTAAACAAAAAGATTAAACCTCTACTCTTAACAAATATGTTACAATTCAGCTTGTGAAATTTAAATTGTTTTCCAGCCCTCTTTTGGCTTTGCAAATATACGAGTTTATTGAAATCAAATTAAAAGCTTGCTATTGCATATCTAACTTATGTAGAATTGCCATATGAAGTTAGTGATTTTACAGGGGCAAGATTTCACCTGCTATGTCTCAAAACAGAAGAAACTTCTTATATCTGACCTGTATTATCTTTCTTAATGTTACTTGAAATCTTCACTCTTACCACCAGATTTTGAAGGCTTAGGTAAGGATAAATGTATCTTTTCTTGGTTGGACTAGATGATAAAATAACTACAGCTATAAAATGGAGATCATCAAAAAATATTTCAGATTTTAAACCTATACTTGAATCTGCCTACTAATTTTTGTGGTTTTACAACCACATTTTCTCTTTCTACTGTTGTAAGAAAGATCCATACAAAAGGAAGGATATAGCTGATAAGCAAAATAGTAAACCTGACTAAACACGAAGTGTAATCATCAAATGCTGAGGGTAAACTTCAATAGTATATTATTATTGTCACTTTTTTAAGTGTTACTTGCAAATAACAGCGTGGGAAGTTTTCAAAAATGTTACATTTTTAGGTCATTGGTATCCTTTTAAACTAGGAGACATGAAATAATTGCTTTAAAAACATCGTATTCAATGGCCACAGTTTTATCTTAACATCCTGTAAATACAGTTTTTTCAGTAAGTCTTGATTTTTTTCTCTGTGTTATTGAGAGCAAAAAAGATCCAGCATAGCTAACTATTAGAGAATTTCCACATGTTGGGAAATAATGGTGCCCATTTACCTTAGCATCTGTTAGTTTTTTCTTGGTACTCATAGCTAATTATCTGAACCACCTGTACATGTTGATCTGACATGTTTACTTTGCTTTGTATGCTTCAGATTTCCTATTTATAGTTTATTGGTTCAGCTAACTTTGGTAACATAACAACTGTCCCTGATGGACAATAGCACATTTCCATATATTGAATTGAAAGTAAGTGATTCTTTTCACTGTATAGAAGACAGTTTACACAAATGTGACAAATGAAAAATCACAGGAATGTGAAATTGACCAAGTCAACACATTGTCTAGTCTTAATCTAGGGCCTGGTCTGGCAAACACTGACTAGTAGTGCTTACTACTGCAAGATATCACTGATAATAAAGTAGCTTTATTCTCATTGATTTTGTTGAGCTAGGGAGGGGCTTCCTTCTACTTTCAAACCTCCAGCAAGCATTGTGGTATATTCCAGTTTAAATGTGGATTTATTCAGAAGTTATCTCTACATGTATAGGGCCAGATTCTGATTTCATACTAATAAAAGCCAGGTGCATCTCCAGCACCTTCCACAGCTATAATTTCATTAAGGAAGCACTCAGATATTATGGTAATGGGCACTATAATAAAGAGCTACATGGTCAAAGTGATAAAAATTGCTAAGCTCAGAATCAGGCCCATGGGGCTCAGTTACAACTACAAGAGTCTGAACCACCCTGGGAAAAAGGAAGAGGCCCACTAGCTGAGTGGCAGTGCCTGGAGGCATTTTGCCTTTGTAAAGGCATAATGCTTCTGGAGAAATTGGAGGCACCATGTGAGAACACTGCGATTTGCTGCACCTTGGAAAAAGTGTAGACAGTACTTTGAGTGCAACTCTAGTGGATGACAGTGGTGTGAGGACATGCTCTCTGGGGCCATGTGGCACTGAAGACTATGCTAGCTGTACTGCCCTCTGTATTTTGTAGCACAGACAATTAAATTATGGCTGTCTAGTATTTGTGTGTGCTTATGTAGTAGGGTTGAAGGACTTCCTGTGTACCTTCCTTGTGGTGAACTCTTGCCAGAGCAGTCACAATGTGATTTTGAGGTTTTTGGAAAACTATGCATTTGCATTTGGGACTTTTAAGTAAACATTGAATTTTAAGAATTATTCACAATTTCTATTGGAAATAAAATAGCAGACCACAGGCTATTTTAGCACGCACAATGACAATTCTGACCTATGAAAACTCCTTTTTCCCTGATTTAAAGTTTGCTCATTCATGTAGATTGTTATATACAGACCTTTCTGCTTGTTGAACACTTTAAAAACTGGGAAATGTTGTCACTTTTGGGTGGTTGGAACTCAAAAATAAGCTGGGGAATACATGTACTTCTTTTTCTTTCCTAATGTCCAAATACAAGAGATATGTTTATTTTTTTTCAGAATTAAAATCAAAATATTTATATGCATCCAATTTTTATGTTTCTTTTATGCCCATCTGATTTCTTAAATAGTAGAAAATGAATATACTGTCTTGATTATAAAGCATTGTATTGACTGGGAAATACCAGATTATTTTAGATTTAAATCTGAAAATAAAATGTTGATTGTGTAATTTTTTTACTTTTAAACACATTCTGCTACTATTTGTCATAGAAATACTAGCACTTTTGTAATATTTATCTCTGTAGCAGGGAATATATTAGTATGTAGTTTAAGGAGTTTAATTTTTATATTTATATTCTTAAATTTTTCCTTTATGTCCACTTTATAGGCAATCTTATAAGCACCTTTTGCATTAAGAACAAGCAGAACTAGAAATAGACAATGTGAAAGTGTAGCTTAAATAAGAAAATCAGTACTTGTCTAATTTATAAAATTTGTGGTGGATAATTACCATGTTTCAGTGTTACAGTTTACAACTGAGAAACTGGCCCCATTTCAAAGGGAAAAAAAATTGGTAACTTGTTTTTTTATTGTATATTAACTGGATCTATGTTATTCTAAAACACTATTTTGAAATAAAGAACTTTATTTTGAAACTGTGGAATATTTTTGTTCAATTGGTATTACTGTTGAATTTTAACACTGTGGAAGTCTCTACACACAGACAGTTCTTTATGCATGACTTCCTGTTACTGTCTTTAGTGAATATCCTGGCTGTACCCTTTGGATAACTTGCAGTATGAGAAAACCAATTTGGGAATAGTTTTCACACATCTTAGCAGAGTGAGATCTTAAAATTTCTGGCGAAAAAATGGGTTTTCGTAATTACCACAATTTAAAGCATCCTGTAAGTTTAAAACATATCTTCCATGTTAATTGCTAATGTAATTCCTTTGATTTATATGGACAGATACCAAGGAATACTTTTGTTTGAAATAGTTTTCTACTCTTTAATATATCCCCTGAAATGTCCCTTTCAAGTTACTGAAAATCTAAGCTAAACATAGTACTAATGTTTTACAATTTACAGTATTTTATAGTAGTTACAGTAGTTTATATTGCAGTATGACTATTATTCTCATGAATCTTTAAAATTTAGGGTTTTTTTCTACATGAGAATATAGCACTGTTTTAATTTAGGGTTTGATTTGAAATGTAGAAGGCCAAGTAGAAACTTATATTTTAGTTTAAGCCATGCTTATTTCAGTTTGGTCAAGATGAATGGAAACAGATGCATCTAAATCAAAACCAGGAACCAAGCATCCTTTTGGACTTTCAAAACTTCATTAAAACATTAATATTTAAATTTATAGTGGTACAGCTTTTGTGTATTTACAAAGCCATAGGTAATCTAAAATAATTGTACGGACTCTCCAGTAGCTCTTACATAGATAATATGTAAATATATACTGAATGAGATTCTGGACTTTGACGGATACATAATGAATTCTTGCTTTTGTGACTGTTTGCTGAAAGAGGATTATTTTTTGTGAAAAGTTTTCTAATTCTTGGCCTGTTTTATTATGAGGATTCTATTAATAACATATTGTTATAATTTACGTATTTTTGGAAAACGACATTATGTATATTCTGCAGCAGTTCAGTCATAAGCCCCTGTTATCAAATACCTCACGAATTGCTGAACACGTTTTCTCTCCAGAATTTTGGTTAAGCATACAAGTTATAGTAAAGATCCCTCTGGCTGTGCTTAGGACTCTAAATTCAAAATTGTCCTGTGCCTTCATTCAGAACAGAAGTACAGCAGAATTGTATCTTGGAACCAACAGCAGTCTAGGTAATGTTTAGAATGCTCTGTAGAGGCTTTATTCCAATCTCAGTTCAAGCAGTGACCAGTTGGCCTGGAGAAGAAATGTGTATTCACTATGTGAAGCTTATGCTGTCTCCCAGATTTTCTGATACCTACATTACCAATGCTTTCCAATTGCAAAGACAGCTGGCCCACTTATACATCAAGATCAATTTCAAGACGTTCTTTATAGTAGCTATGAAATTTGTTATCCTGCACACACTTCCTCCAGATTTTTTCAGTAAACTCAGCTTTTCAGAATATGAAGCTGCACTGATTTAGCTGCTTGATATTAAGCACCAATTTTGGAGGAGCAAATGGTATTTGTCTTCTTTATTGATGTTCTAAGACAAGTGGTACTTAACCCACGGGCTGGATCCAGCCCCTTGCCCCTACCTATGCTATACCACTGGTTCCCTCCACAGCCTAAAGGTAAGCTTTCTTCCTCCTCCCACCCCATCACCCCTTTCTCTGAGTTGGCAGTCCCTTTCTTTCTTTCTCCATCCATCCCTCCCCTAGCTGGCTCACTGCCCTAAAAGGCTGTTCCACTGTTTTAAGACTCTTCACCCACAGGGAAAGATGAATTTCTCTAGACTACATCACTGCAATACAGAGGCAGATGTAGGATCTGATTACTGAACTAAAGCCTATATATGGTTTTTAGCATCTTGACTTTGTTTTTATTAGTGTTATTATCTGGATGCTATGTAATTTTGCCTCTCTCTAGCTGTGCATTACAAAGTTGCCAATTATGTTGCCACTTAACACTCAAATACAAAATAGAACACATTCTTTTATAATGTTTACTACACATGGAGCATCTCATTTTCATTTACATCATCTGATTTCCCAACCATAATGGTCCACTATAATTTGAATGCTTTAAATGAACTTTCTGAGGTATAGAGTCAACATCCAGACATTGCAATTTCTTTTCAAATGGTAGTGCAGGCTTCCTCAACTGAAACATCGATTTGCATAATACTACAGAGAGATTTCTTTTGTACGGTATATAAAGCATATCCTAATTTATGTGCATTTCACATTACAAATAATTTCACTACCTGTATTTTCTTTGTAATCTTGCACCAAAAAATAATCAGGAAAGAACATGTTCTTCATGCGCTTCTTTATTAGATGTCTTGGACAATTTTGATACATGGATGGCAATGTAAATAGCATATGGTAGCTTAAATTTTGGTCTGTTCCATGTTTGGTAGTGTAAACAACTCCAAGAAAATACATACGAGGGGAATACATCTGATGCTCAGCTATGGTTTTCTTAAGTGGCTAAGTCAGTTGTGTTTTCCATGCAGAAAACCTCAGTAGCTTGATCCACCTGTATTGAAATGAAGGTTTGTACCCCTTACAAATCTTTTCTTTATATGGGCAAATTTGCTTAGCTTATACTTAGAATTACTTATGCTGAGTAATTCCATATTATGGAGTAACAATAATTAAAATCAATATGATTATTCATCAAATAATTTACTACTGATTCCTGAATCTGAGCCACAATAAATTTATCTGGTTAGAGGAAAATGACTTCATTTTATGAATTTCCACTTAAAGATTGTTTTAATTCAAATTATGTACGACCGTTACCATTGATAACTTACATATGAAACTGCCTCAAAGAATGGTCCTAATTTAAGTGTCATATAATATATGTGCCTTGGGTTTCTCATTAATAAAATGGAGATGATAATCCAACCTACTTTGTTAAAACAAGCAAAAACATAAAGATCTGATACAACTGCTATCAGATATATCAGATCTTTATATATAGCAGATACAACTGATAGATATATATCAGTTGTATCAGATCATTATGTTTTTGCTTGTTTTAACGAAGTAGGTTGCATTATCGTGTGTGTATACACGTACGTCTGGACCAAACAGTTGCTTGGTTAACTTTTACCAGTTAAATAAAACAATCTCTCTATGCCTCCTGACAAAAACAAAATACCCATGCGAATGAAAAACTGAGAAATATAGTTTGAGCTGAACTGCATATAATCAAACAAACTGACAATCTTGAAATCTGAAAGGCCAGATTGATGTAGCTGATAAATTACATACTTTCAGCTGTTGAGGACTGGTAAGAGAGACTTGCAAGCAGAACTATATTAAGCAACAAAACTTCTCTAGTTTCTGTAGAAAAAGAGATTATCTACTTGCTTGTTTTTGTATGTACTTTGATTACATAATTAATATAGGCTTACGGGGATGGCTCAGATTCCACAATAACTTCAAGGTCACAATGAGTACTGTCTACAGCATAAAGAGACCCACCATAGTCAATACACCTCAGATCTTTGCATAAGTAATCCATTTTGTGGTAATTGCACTTTGGTGGGGTTAAGCTTAAGAAAATGGAAGGTACCAATGACTGAAATATTATAGTCAAGCGTGTTACATTTGAAAGAATAATTAGATATATTTACACAATTACATTTTAGTAAACTATTATGCCAGTTTAACAGTAACACATTCTGGTAAAAGTACATTTAACAGCAATCCAAAAGCAATTTAGCTGCTGAAGGCATTATTTTGTATCTAATTATTCACAAATTAATGAAGAAAATTAAATTCCAATCACTGAAAAAATGAAGCAATGATGAGAATCAGAACTACAGATTAGTTAAAGCAAAGCTATTCAATGCATAACAGAATTAAAGCATTCTTTTATTCAAATTCAATGCTTAAAAAAGAACAAATCCATCATCTTGAAATTTGACTTGTAGCTTGACATTAAAAATAATATGAGTAGAATTTTCAGTGGGGTAAGCACAAAACTAGTTCAAGTAGTGTCACTCTCAATTAATGTACTCAGGTGGTGTGCCCATTAAAATTCCCACTTGTGGGTTCAGCTCTCTATGCAAATGGGGTCATTACCTGGAGAATTTAATTGGGTATGACACTGGGAGTAGGAATTTTCCTTTCAAAATAAACCTACTTGCACACATTTTCACTAGAAATTTGATTGTTACATATACTTCATATTGTTTGGCTCTATAAATATTTACCAAAATTCAAAATGTCTTCACTTTATTTATTTATTTTTGCAGATGATTCATAATGCATCAAAATGATTTTAAATTGTCCTATGTATTGCATATGCAAGTCTTGTTACGAGAGGCCTTTTGTAAAAATATGCTTTTTGCTGTTAAAATGATATTTATATAACTTTTGCATCCTTTTAGAGCTCATATATTTATTTTAATATAAAATAGCCAAAAGAATACAAAACTCATATCAGGTATTAGAACATGGATGCTACGACTCTTAAAAAGATTAATTTTACTTTTATTGGTGTATGTTGCAGAAGCTTATGTATAAATGAAGTTAATATTGAAAACATTCCATTTTAGCAATGAACCAATGAGTATCAAATAGAGCCACTGAAATTTAGTGTTGGGAGTGCGCCCCCAAGAGATCACCTATTCAACCTCCCAGCACAGATTCAGGATCTAACTAGGCCTACAACATCCTACAACAGGTTTCTCTGACCTGTTCTTGGAAATCTCCAGTAAGGGAGATTCCACAATCTCTCAAGATAGTCTGCTTTGGTCCTTCACTGACCTTGTAGATAGAGTGATTTCTATAATATCTAATCTAAATCTCTTCAGTGAATAAATCTAGTTTATTTTTCTTCTACTACCAGTTGACATGGAGAATAACTGATCACCACCCTTTTTGTAGCAATTTTTACATTTTGTAATATTGATATAACTCCCCCTTTACCTACTATTCTGTAGGTTAAACACACTTAATTGCTTCGCTCTTTCCTCATAAATACAGTTTAAGTAAATGGTTCATGTTTCTAAGTATCAAAAAGAAAATTTATTGCAACTAATGTCAAGGAAATGGGCCTTAGGCAGAGACCCTTATTGGACAGAGAGGGATAACTGTTTTACTCTAAATAGAAGAGAGGACAGGAAAGAGAGGGGAGTAGAAACATACTCCCTTCAGAATCTGAATGGGTCTGTGTGGCAAAAAGTCTGAACAGGAAGTCAGCTGTACCCTTACTTCTGGGCAGAATGTAGTTCTACAGACAATGCTGTGAGTGATTTACAGAGAAGATAACAAGTTCCCTGGGGCAAATATCTGTAGTTTTAACTTATGAGCAAACGGATTAACCTACCATATCTATTTCTTGCTATTATGTTCCACTTGGAAAGTAATGAGTAGGGAAAGCCAATTCTAATAGAATTTTTCTGCTGAGTAAGTGTTAAAAACATGGTCTCATCATCACAAACTGGTTATTCCTCCAAAGCAATGAATGAAGACTTCATGGACACAACCCTACTCAAAACATAGTTACCTGATTGATTATGTCATACTGTTTGCCTGGAACTGTCACAATGTCCATATCAGCAAAGCACGACCAGCACAAATGACAGTTGGGCAGATCATCGTTTGATACATTTCAGTCATGTTGATTCATATCACCCAAAAATAATGTAAAAAAAATAAAAAAATAAAAAGCAGCAACCAAGGAAGAGGTTCAATATTGTGTGTTTGAAAAATCCTGCTAAAAATGATAATTTCCTACAGTACCTTAGTGAGAAAATGTTTTACTTCCCTGATGACCTTGACACCATTGTTCACTGGGATTAGCTTCAAGAAAAGCATCCATGAGGCATGCAAAGAATCTCTAGGACTCTCCACAAAGAAATGTCAGGGCTGGTTTGATGAGAATGATACATAAAATCAAGTTCTCATTGACAGAAAAAGTAGAGCCTTCAAAGTTTGTCAGAATGACATCAATTCCAAACAAAATCAAGATAATCATCACAAGGAAGCAAGATCTGGAAAGAAATTTGAGAGGAAAAGAACAAGTATTGGGAGGACAAAGCAGAAGAGATCCAAAAGTTTGCTGACAGCCACAACATGCATATGTTCTTCAGCACAACGAAAGCAAAGTACAAATGAGCCATTCCTCTGAGGTTCAATGATGGGGCAATATTTTTAAAGGCAGCTTTACCACCAACTCATGGTACAAGGAAAACTTTCAAGAGTTCCTGAACCAAGATTCTAATGGTGAAGTCAACACTACTGAAGCCATTCTGGAACACCTCATTAAGAACTACCTTGCAGATCCAAAAACTTAACTGTTTTCAAGGTCTCCTGATAAGCAAGTCCTAATGAACAACCAAGCCTGTGGTCCTAATGAAATACCAGCCGAAATGTATAAGCAAAGTGAAAAAAGCTCTCAGCAACTACTTATTGTTATCATGAAAATCTAGATACATTAAGCACACCGGAAATCTATCAAAGACAGAAATACCCAATTACTGGTGGGGGCACATTTCTCACAGGAGGGCCACTCTCTCTCCAATCTCTTAGTCCTGATCCTCAAGGGAAACTTACACAACACTTCCCACAGACGAGCCTATGAGCTCCATTTCATCAACCTCCTGGATACTAGAGATCATGGACTAAACACAGACACTGGATTTTTGATACATTATAATCTGCCTGGCAACTGACTCCCCAGCTCAGCCTCTGGCTTCTTTACTTTTCATTCCATCCAGGAAGAGCACACACCAACTGCTGAAACTTCCTTAGCCTGACGAAGGGTTTTTTGAACTCGAAAGCTTGCTTAATAACTATTCTCCAACTATTTGGGTTGGTCTACTAAAAGATATCAAATTCACCCAAGGAACCTTGTCTGCCTAGATACATTAAGAGTTTCCTGGCAACTTGAGAGATGTCAGAAATGTTACCACATTAAAAAAGGCAATAGATCAGATTGCAGCAACTATTGTAGTATCACAGTCCTGCCCGTAGCTGGGAAGATCCTTGCCTGCATTTTCCTGAGTAGACTCACTTTCCTCACTGGGGAGGTTCTGTGCAAATCTCAGCATAGTTTCAGACCACTGAGACGTACAATAGATACAATTGTTGTTGCTAGACTGCTAGACAGCTATAGAAGTGCCTCAAGCAGCACTGAGATCTCTGCATGGCCTTCATTAACCTACGGCCTTTGATTCAATTAACAGAGGGACCTTGTAGAAGATCCTGATGATTGTCAATATTTGTTACTATTATCAGACTTCTTGAAGATGACATGATGGCCCTAAGTAATGGTGCAGAAAGTGACCCCTTTACTACTAGAACTGGAATCAAGCAAGGGTGTGTGAGTTGACAATATTGCTTTCCATCTATATTGGAGCTATTTTGCATCTCACTGCTGGTAGACTTCCATCTGGTAGTATCACATGGATGGAATATTCCTTAACATTGACTGGCTATGTTCTAAAATCAAGATAACCAGCACCTCTGTTACTGATATTTAATATTCCTCAGTTAACCCACATCCTTTATATATTCACTACATGATTTCCCCTTCCTTATTTTATTGCTTTCTACTACCAGGTAAAATCTGTCAGTGCTGTCTTTAGACATTTCCAAAATCTTTGAAGATCATGACTTAAGGATCCACCCGAACCAAACTTCTTATCTACCAGACTGTTGTCATCCCTACCCTGTTGTATGAGTGTGACACTTTAATGACATACAGAAAAAACCTGAAAACTTTGGAACATTACCACCAGCAATGTCTTCAGAACATTCTCCATATTATTTGGAAGGACAGAAGAAAGAATGCCAGAATTCTGGATGAAGCAAACACTACCAATATTGAAACCATGTTTATACAGCACCAGTTCTGTTGAGCAGTACATATATTAAGAATGCCTGATAACTCCCAGCCTACCAGTGGTCAGTACTCTAGAGGTGGACAAAAGAAGAGATTCAAGTACACCCCGAAGACTAATCTGAAGAAATGTGATATTAACATTAATACTTGGGAGACTCAAGCATTGACTCATCCACAGCTGTGCTATGATGTACAACAAGGCATTGAACATTTTGAGCAAACTTGCCTCATTATGGAGGCAGATAGACAAGAGGGAGAAACAGGGTAAGAGCTGTGACCGAACATCACCAGGACCTGCTCCTTCCTTCTGGTACTATTTGCCACACCTGTAGTCAAGCTTGCAGATCTTGGGTCGGCCTCCTCAGCCATCTACAGGCTCATTGACAACTTTCCCTATTTACTGGAAGACTGTTATCCTCGTAGTGAGGGACTGCCAATGCCGCTGCCATGGCTGACAATACCTGTCAAGCCTTTAAGCTTATTTCCTCAGTTAACCAACATCCTTTATATATTCACTAAATGATTTCCCCTTTCTAATTTCATTGCTTTCTACTACTTTAAGTATGTATATGTGTACTTGCAATGAATAAATAAGGGTGTTGATGTAACTAACAACTGAATTTGAAAGTTTCTGTAAAAATTAAATCTAGTTGCAATTTCAATAATTGAATTTAATAAAATAATTCCATTATAGGTAAGTATAACATTTCGGAAGAATCAGAAGGATACTAATGTGGTACCTATATTCCAAAGGGGAAATAGGCACAGGCTGGTTATGCTGACCTGAAATCCAAGCAAAATGATGGAAAATCTGTTATAGGATGGATAAGGAATTAAAATATAAAAATATAAGTAATAATATGTATGTAATTTTTTGGAAAATAGGTCTTAAATAAACCTGCTTCCATCAGCTGATGATATATAGGTTTGGTTGTTAAAGGTAATCCCATAGGTCTAATATTTAGACCTCTTCAGGCATTTTACTTGGGACTTAGATGATGCTTTGTTTTTTAAAAAGCACTGTAATATATTAATGAAGTACATGCTCTAAGTTAGGTAGCAGCTAAATGAGAGATCAAAAAATAATTGTCTATGGGGAGTCATCTTGGAAAAATGGGGTCTCTTGTATTTGGTCAGAATTGGTCCCAACCCTGACACTAACACATACTTCAATGATCCAAACAAATATTAATCTATAATAATTTCTGATAACGTCTGTGGATGACATTTAAAGCTGGTAGAATAGTGAAGGGTGATGATGAGGCTGTTATATAAACTGATATGGGCCCAATAAGTTGGGTTCATTTAACCAAAATGAATTGTAATACAGCCAAAGTTATGCATATTAGAAGAAATAATATGGACAATAATTACAGAGTGGAGGTGGTTATATGTGAAAACAACGACTCTGAAAAAACAATTTCAGTGGATGAACAACGGCTTCTCTGTGACAAAAAAGCATAAAATAATCCTTGAATGTTTAAATACATGACTTCTGAATTGGAGTAGGGAAGTATAGGTGTTTATGAGACCAATTTTATAATATTGCATCTTGGTCTAGTGTCTGAATAATTGAAAGAATGTTGAGAAGTTGGAGATGAATGCAGGAAAGAGCTATACAAATTATTTAAGGGCTGGAGAAAATGATTTACCATAGTCTCAATCTTTTGTTTGCCAAACTTAATAGAGGTCACTTGATTACAATAGCGATGTGCCTTTCCTGGGAGAAAATACCAGGCTTTAATGTAGCAGAAAAGACATGGCAAACACCAGTTGAAGCCAAAAACTATTTACATTTAAACCTTATTTTTTTTAATTAGTGAGAAGTATTAATGACTGGAGCAGCCTCAAGGGAAGTGGTGGTACCTCCATCATTTGATGTCTTCAGTTCAAGACTTGGATACCTCTCTGAAGCATATAGTTTAGCCAAAACTCAAGTTGCTGAGCTCTGTTCAGGGGTAATGTAATACTGTTGAAATTAGATGAACAGATAGTTCTTCCTCAACCAAAGATCTGTGGATAGTGGTCTAGATATCTTAAATACTTTAAGTTGATTTTTTGTCAAAGTCCTTCTTTCATTAAACTTTAAAAAGATAAAATGAAATTATCTTCCAAAATCCTTCATCAAAATAATAATGAAAGAACATAAATTTAATGAAATATCACAAGAGCTAGGAATATCCCATTTTGTCCTGGTGCAGTAAGGTAGCGTTCAAAATGCAGGGGACACTTTCTACCATATGTTCTGCAGTATCAAAGTATATACCAAATAAATTATGTACAGTTTGAGACCTGAAATTTGACTGACTTTCTCTAATGTCTTCTACAGCATCTTTGTATTCTCCTGTGTCTCTGCTGATAATAACTGATATTATAAAGGGATATGAGTGCAAATTTTTAATCGCTTTAACATACATTGAACTGGTCCAGTGTAGTTTTACATCCACCATTAGTTTTAATCAACCAAAATATCTCAGTAGCTGCTTGGGATACTAGGACAAAAGCAGATAATTTCAGTAGTAATAAATATTATAATATGATAGGTGTAGGTTATAGTTCTGGACTAATAATTCAAATAAAGACTAATTTCTATTACAAAAATGTAAAACACATTAAAAGTTAATTTCAAGGGCAAAGCTAAATTGAAGTCCCTGGGAAAATACTTTAAATTAGATGAACTACCTGTAAAACAAACATCACAGACATAAAGTGAGTTTACTTTATATATAAAGTTAATAAAATAGGGTGGGGACTGAAATGAGCAGCACTGTACCACTTGTTAAGGTAAATAGTCCAGTCTTGGCGAAATAAAATATGAAAGTTTATTCAAGCTATAGGGATTTATTGAAAATTTAAAAGTCAAAAAGAAGCTTGGTAAATTAAATAAAGGGCCACTGTAATTATATTCATACTAGGCACAAGCCAGCATGGCTCCAGTTACTCTCTGATCAAAACTTTAAAAAAAACAACAGACCTGGTGTTGTTTGGTTTTTAGCCCTCTGTGCCCATGCAAGGGAATAAGAGGATATAGGACATGCTACTGTGCTCTGTGAGTTACCCATACCATAAGATACAATACAGGAGGGGGAAGCAGGGTATATGGGAGATAAGAGGGACAGTTTACTTTTTCAATGTATCAGATAAAGTTCAAGACTTAGAATCTGTGCAACCACCAGTCTGTTTCCTGGGCTTCTCCCAAGGCTGTGTGCTGCCCCTTGATCGGGTCAAAACCTTTAAGTGACAATTGTGCCCTGTAAAAATAGTATCTAGATTATTAGGTCTCAAATACATACTAAGATCTGGTGGACTTTGTGGATAAGAAAGTTAGCATTATTTTCTATTTTCCCCAAACAACTTCCTGCCTCTTTTGTTTAAAACAAAGTCCCTAACAACTAGTTAGTAAGCAGTGGAGAATAAGAAGGGTTTTGCTAGAGATTGGGAGAAAAATCATTTAAACCTCCTAAGGGATTGCAAATTGGAGCCAGGGAAATATTTTGGTAAATAGAAAAAAAAATCTTTAGTTTCTTCAAAAGTCATTCTTTTCTCTACATTTATTTTGTAAATTGAATCTCATTCTTTTTCATAAATACAGAAGTAATGTATACAAAACAAAAAAGGTTTTCTAATAAAAAATGCATAATATGCTGCATAATTACCTTCAGTTATCATTAATAAAGTATACTTGTAATTTTTACAACTAGAAGTAGCACTGTGGTTGTCACATATTACTGTACACACAGTTTGATTGTTGCAGAGTAGACATCTGCCAGAAACATTTCAGTTTAGCATGATGAATTTACCTTAGCCCTGTCAGGAATCACATTACAATGCCAAAGTAGTACTTTGAATATAGGTTGAAAAACAGAAATAAATTTGTTGAGGTAGGGCTTCAAATTCCCTCAGAATCATGTCATTACTAGTATTGTGGCTAAGCATGCATGAGTTTCCCTTGCTCCATGGGGGATTCCCCAGTAGTGAATGTTACTCAGTTAATCAGTGTAGTAAAAAGAAAGATATTGTTGACTGTGGGTGATACAAGTTGGCTATCAGCACCCCAGCAAGACTTTTTAAAGCACAATGAATGAGTCTTGTTGAGCTCTTTATAAAAATTAACATGTGAGGTGTATAGTCTCTGTTTATCAGTGGCCCTCCATGGCAATTATAAAAGAGATGCTTGATTTAGCATTAATTGTATGAGATGCCATCAGGCAGCAACATTTAGGGTAATATGCTAATTCAGTGTGTGTGTGTATGTATGTGTGTGTGTGTGTGTATGTGTATACACGTATGCACACACATACTCTGAATTAGCAGATTACCATATATATATATGCATGCCTGCGCGCACGCACGTGTTTGTGTGTATACATATCTATCTATATAGCTCTACAGATAGGGGTGTGTTTGTGTGTGTATATCGATATTGATATCTGTCTAGGTAAATAAATAAAATATATATATACACACATACATACATATATATTTAAGTGTGTGTGTGTGTATACATACACATATATATACCTGTGTGTGTGTCTGTATGTGTATATAAGTGTGTGTGTCTATATATATATAGATGGTGTAAAGATATAGGTGTGTATATATACATACATAAATACATACACACACACAAACACATATACATATATGTATCTATCTATAGATAGATAACCGAATCTTAAGTTTCAGATAAATAAAAGGGACATGATATGAATCTTTAAGGGGTTTGCTGTCTAAACACTGCACTAAAATTCTCGAGAATCCTGATATTTTGAAAATAGTGAATTGAGAAAGGTAAGTGTTTATTTTGCATATATGATAGAACAGCTACCAAAATGAGTAATTGGGTAATGTCTTCTTCTTTGTTAATATTAATTGTAGTTTGTTTATTTCCATTAGGCATCAACAGTATGCTAGGTATTTTCCAAAGGAAAAGAAGATATAATTCAGAAGATATAATAGTTGATAAAATAGTCTTTATATAAGGTAATTTAAAAAAATACACGTGCACCAGCATAAGCCAATTGTCTCCCTACCTATTTGAGCAAGCATCTTTCACATAAGGGCTGAATGATTTAGGACTGATAAATCAGGAACTAAGACTGATACACATGCTACAGAGGGAAGCCTATTCCACATTAGGAAAAAAAGTGAAAGAAGACCTAATGTGTTGAGGGAAACTCAGACTGGAGAATGTGGAAGATAGACCTTTTATCAGGGTATCTCAAATGCCAAAGCACTAAGGAAAGAACTGAATGTGTGTTAACATGCAGGTCCCAAATAATGCAGTAAAATGGAAACTGTGCAAGTTTTCTCGTGGACAGTGTAATGATTCCAGACTTTACCATA
This sequence comes from Alligator mississippiensis, assembly GCF_030867095.1. NCBI lineage: Eukaryota > Metazoa > Chordata > Crocodylia > Alligatoridae > Alligator > Alligator mississippiensis. The sequence continues at coordinate 50,653,490 of NC_081827.1, read as the reverse complement.
GCCCAGATTTCCCCCCTAAATTAAGTCCTATAGCTATATACTACTAACTAGAGTCCATTTATGAAACAATTTAAATAAACAAGTAGGCCTACATTTTAGAATGGCTTCAGCCACGGAGATCACTGAAAACATGATCTGGAATGTCTTACTACAGCTATCTAGGGTATGAACATAAGAATGGTAACATGGGCATTCAGTACGACATCTGAATAACATCTGTTTTCACATGTTCATGTTCTTCTTTGAGACCAGGAGAATTAAAAGCATACTTTGTTTAAAAAAAAGTGAAGCCTGGAATCTCATGCAGCTCTTGATTTCAGCAGCTCGAGCTTAAAAAATATAGCAAAAATACCAAATATTGTGACATAAATTAATGATAGGTGGCAGCACTGAGGCTCCTAACTTTGCTTGCACATAAGTGACACCTGTTTAGGGTCCCATCCTTCCTTATAATGTCTATTGGGAAAATTCTTTACCCTACTACACCAAGGTGAACTTGAGTAACTCCATTAACAGCAGTGTTACCAAACTCAGAATTTTGACCTGTAACCCCTGTGCAGCAGCATCAAACCTAGTTTCCTGGATACTCAAACTTTTGGATGGTCTTCAAATTAATTTAGGTTGCATCCTGATGTTCTTCAGTTTTCTTGCAAATAAATTTCCTATTTAGTGACTTTGTGATCTTTGGTGGTGGTGGTGGTGCTTGTTATGCTACAAATTGGAAACATCATCTTCATTGTCCTCAGTTTAATTTTTAAGTGTTTTGACTCTGTAATAAGATGTTCTATCAATTCTTGTATTTCCTGATAATGTTAATATATAAGATATGTAGCACTAAGGTAAGTATACTAATCATGCATGTGTGTTTGTGTGTCAACTATTTTACTGTATAGATTTACTAGTATATATATTTGCTAATTATTTTGTATAGTAATGATAATGCATATAACATAATACATATTATGGATACACTTTGAGTGGGTGGTACTTTTTTATTTTCCATTCTTTGTTTTGGAAAGTTACCTTTTTTTTTTCAATGTCATGTTTATTTCTTGGCAATTGAATATAACCTTTTCGTAGGGATGCCTCTTTGCTTTGTACAGCTCCTCACAATTTTTTAATTTAAATGAATAGCATTCTTTCTTCAATGAATTCCATACACAGTGGTAGATTACATGTGCATATTTATCAGTTTTGTTCATCATATGAACATGAAGAAGGTCTATTATAGAGAATTTGATTCAAGAACAGATTATTCTCTTGATTGGATGTGGAATCCATTATTTCTGTTGTTTACTGTCAAATATCTTGATAAAACTCTTTCCACACTACATGCGAGTGACTCTTTAGGTCTGTTCCTTTCAGGGTCCCTTTTGTCACACTTTTTAGCTTTTTTGTTTAAAAAAAACCAATAGTGGTATTTGAGTTTTCTGGTTATTTCTGCACTGTGGTGCACATTGTGAACAGATTTTTCTAGTTCTGTTTCTGGGCTCCCTCTGATCTTTATAATGTTCCGTGTAGTGCTGTCATCCCTAGGCACTTCTCTTATCATTTCTTAACTTGTTCTTCTGTTCCTAGTGCAGGGGGTATCTTGCAGAGCTGTGCAAAGAAATATTCACAACATGAACTAAACTGGTGAAAAACAACCTTTCTGTTGTTTTATGAGTCATTATGACAATCACTTTTATAGTTTTGGAAAAAACAGTCAAGCTTTAGAAGCCAAGGGGAAAACATGTATCTTTGGAATGGTTGTGCTAAACTTGTGACATCCCAAAATATTCACGATTTATTCAATAGCAGGTGTTTGAGAGAACCAACTCAATTTTTCCCTGCCCCAAAAGCAAAAGTAACAAAAACACTTCACTCTTTAACACATTTCTAAAACCTCTTGTTTTTATTTTCTCTATTTTCAGTGGCATGCAAATTCTTGAAAGTGACTTTCTAAATATGTTTTTTTCCCAATAAATATGTTTGCATTTTATTTATCTCTGTTTTTTTGCTGTAGCTATCTAATGAGCCTAATCCAGTGACCAATGAAGTCAGTGGGAGTCGAGACCAAAGAAGTGAGCTTTCAAATTTATTTAGAGTCTTTTGAAAATTTAGTTTCTCCTTAATTCATGATAAGTCTCACAGAATGATTAAATATGTTTGTAGACGTGAAGGGTGGTCATATAGAAGCCTATGCTCTAAGCCAAGGTAACAAAGTCCAGTTTCAGCTGTTACATGAAATTGATTACACAAGTAAAAAAGACTGAATGAGTCCTAACAAAAAATGTGTACTGATATTTCTCAAGGACTGTTAAGTTTGTACATGGTAAATAAAAGGAATGCGGAGTGGTAATTAACAAATAAAAAATTGGTGTGTGTTTTTTTTAAATTAGGACTAAGTGGTGAATAGGAGAGAGTACAAGAATCATGGGTGGACTGTACTGACTGGGCTCTATCATGATGACATGCCACTTCATCCTTACCTCAGTCCAACTCCTCCACTCTCTCCTGGGATCTACTATGACATCATGGAGCCTTCATCTGCCTGATCTTGACAGAGACCTGAGCCAGAGGGAGGACCCATGTGACACCACTACCTCCTCCAGGTTCAGCTAAGAATACCAGCAATGTGAGATTCATTTTCTTTCTGTTATCTTCAACATCATTCCTCCTTTTTCCCTACCCACTATATTTCTTTATCTTATCTTTTTGCCTTCTTCTAAACAGAGTTTGGCTTAGCCTTCCCTGATCTGCATCTTTTACAACATTGTTGTGACCTGAAAGCAGCTAAAGGAATTTTCATAGTTTTATAATTTCATAGTCGGTAGGGTCGGAAGGGACATGAGGAGATCATCTAGTCCGACCCCTTGCCGTGGCAGGAAAGAGTACTGGGGTCAAACGACCCCGGCCAGACGTTCGTCCAGCCTCCTTTTAAAGACCCCCAGGGTAGGAGCCAGCACCACTTCTTTTGGAAGTTGGTTCCAGGTCCTAGCCGCCCTGACAGTGAAATGGCGCTTCCTAATGTCTAGCCTGAAACTACCTTCCGTTAGCTTGTGTCCGTTGTTTCTTGTAACTCCTCGGATTGCTTAGGGGAACAGGGACTCTCCCAATGCCTGCTGGTCCCCCTTGACTAGTTTGTAGACTGCCACTAGATCCCCTCTCAGCCTTCTCTTGTGGAAGCTGAACAGGTTCAGAACCCTCAGCCTCTCCTTGTAGGGCCTGCCCTGCTGACCCCGATCATGTGGGTGGCCCTCCTTGGGACCCTCTCCATATTGGTCACATCCCTCCTGAAGTGCGGCACCCGAAACTGGATGCAGTACTCCAGCTGTGGCCTGACCAGTGTCGCATAGAGGGGGAGGATCACCTCCTTGGACCTGCTTGAGATGCATCTGTGGATGCACGACAAGGTATGGTTGGCCTTCCTGACCATGTGCCCACACTGTCGGCCCATGTTCATTGTGGCATCAATGATGACTCCAAGATCCTTTTCTGTCTCAACACTGGTGAGAAGGGAGTTCCCCAGCCTGTAGGTGTGCCGCTGGTTCTTCCTCCCCAGGTGCATTACCCTGCACTTGTCAGTGTTGAACCCCATCCTGTTCTCATCGGCCCACCCCTGTAACCTGTCTAGAACTGCTTGTAGCCTGTTCCTTCCTACTAGCATACCCACTTCACCCCATATCTTAGTGTCATCTATGAACTTGAGCAGAGTGCTTTCTACCCCCTCACCCAAGTCACTGATGAAGATGTTGATGAATTTTGTAAACAGCCTGATATCGGTAGAAGCTTGCCAAGTTCTGGTATGCTGAAAAGCCTATATGCTGTGCCCACATTTCTCTAGCAATGAGATTACAAGTTAAAGTGAGTGCCAGAAGTAAAAGTTTCATTTTCTATATTTTTTGTTCTTTTTTCTCCCCTTCTGTTTATTTGTCTTGTGTGCATCTGTGTATATCAGAAACAAGACTGGATACTAACAATGGCAGCAAATTCCCACCGTTCACACAGGTTCCTATCCTGTGTACAGGACCTCCACCTGACGCAGGAGGTACATGGTCCCACTAGGAGGAATGCCTTACTGGACCTCATATTGGCAACAGGGGATGACATGGTAGGGGACCTACAGATCAGCGGTCACCTGGGGGACAGTGACCACCAAATAATAGAATTCATCATAAGGCATAGAGTGGGTAAGGTAACTAGTAGGGTGGAAGTGCTAGACTTTAAGAAGGCTGATTTCAGCAAACTCAGGCGTTTAGTCTATGACGCACTGCAGAGTAAGAGATTTGGCGAGATGGGAGCCCAGGAAGGGTCGCTGTGCCTTAAGGAAATGATCCTTCAGGCACAGAGGGAGATGATCCCAATGTGGGGGAAAGGGGCCTAGAGGCTTCCCTGACTGGCTAGAGAAATCCAGACCAGCCTAAGGGCAAAAAGGGGGGCATATAAGCAGTGGAAACAGGGAGGGATTACTAAAGAGGAGTATACCTCCTCAGCTCACAGTTGTAGGGAGGCAGTTAGAAAGGCCAAAGCTACCATGGAGCTGAGGATGGCATCCCAAGTTAAGGATAACAAAAAATTGTTTTTCAGATATATAGGGAGTAAAAGAAAGGGCCAGGGAGGAGTAGGACTGCTACTGAATGGGCAAAAGCAATTGGTGACAGACAGGGGAGACAAGGCTGAACTCCTCAATGAGTTCTTTGCCTCAATGTTCCTAAACGAGGGGCAAGACAAGGCTCATAATGGGATTGTAGAGAGGCAACAGCGGGGCACCAGACTACCAAGCGTTGACTCTGAGATATTGCAGAGTCACTTGGAAGAACTGGATGCGTTTAAGTCAGCAGGCCTGGATGAGCTCTATCCGAGGGTACTGAAGGCACTGGCTGATGTCATTGCACACCCACTGGCAAGAATATTTGAACACTTGTGGTGCATGGGCCAGGTCCCGGAGGACTGGAAAAGGGCCAATGTGGTCCGTATTTTGAAGAAGGGGAGGAAGGAGGATACAGGCAACTATAGGCCAGTCAGTCTCACCTCCATCCTTGGCAAAGTCTTTGAAAAGATTATTAAGGCTCATATATGCAAGAGTCCAGCAGGAAAAAATTATGCTGAGGGGAAACCAGCATGGGTTCGTAGCAAGTAGATCATGCCTGACTAATCTAGTCTCTTTTTATGACCAGGGTACAAAACACCTGGACACAGGAGTAGAGGTTGACATCGTCTACTTAGACTTCAGGAATGCTTTTGATACAGTATCCCACCCCATACTGGTGAACAAGTTAAGAGGCTGTGACTTGGATGATTACACAGTCCAGTGGGTGGCAAATTGGCTAGAGGGTCAAACCCAGAGAATGGTGGTGGATGGGTCGGTATCAACCTGGAAGGACATGGGCAGTGGGGTCCCGCAGGGCTTGGTCCTTGGATCGATACTCTTCAATGTCTTCATCAGTGACTTGGATGAGGGAGTGAAGTGTGCTCTGTCCAAGTTTGTGGATGATGCAAAGCTGTGGGGAGAAGTGGACACACCGGAGGGTAGGGAACAACTACAGGCAGACCTGGACAGGTGGGACAAATGGGCAGAAGACAATAGAATGCAATTTAACAAAGAGAAATGCAAAGTGCTGCACCTAGGGAGGAAAAATGTCCAGCACACCTACTGCCTAGAAAATGACCTGCTTGGTAGCACAGAAGCAGAAAGGGATCTTGGAGTCTTAGTGGACTCCAAAATGAACATGAGTTGTCAGTGTGATGAAGTCATCAGAAAAGCTAACTGTACTTTATCATGCATCAGCGGGTGCACAACAAATAGAGCCAAGGAGGTGATACTGCCCCTCTGTTGGGCACTGGTCAGACCGCAGTTGGAATACTGCATTCAGTTTTGGGCGCTACACTTCAAGAGGGATGTGGATAACCTGGAGAGGGTCCAGAGAAGGGCCACTCATATAGTTAAGGGCTTGCATGCCAAGCCCTACGAAGAGAGACTAGGGCACCTGGACCTCTTCAGCCTCCGCAAGAGAAGGTTGTGAGGCGACCTTGTGGCTGCCTATAAATTCATCATGGGGAGTGCAGAAGGGAATTGATGAGGATCTACTCACCAAGGCGCCCCTGGGGGTCACAAGAAATAGTGGCCATAAGCTAGCAGGGAGCAGATTTAGACTAGACATTAGGAAGAACTTCTTCACAGTTAGAGTGGCCAAAATCTGGAGTTGCCTCCCAAGGGAAGTGGTGCTCTCTTCTACCCTGGGGGTCTTCAAGAGGAGGTTAGATGGGCATCTGGCTGGGGTCATCTGAACCCAGCATTCTTTTTGCCTATGCAGGGGGTCGGACTAGATGATCTATTGATGTCCCTTCCGACTCTAACATCTATGAATGACAGTTCCATGTCAACACAACTTTTGTCTTGGATGATGGGGTTGAGTGCAAGCTTAGCAAATTTACAGGCGACACCAAGTTGGGTGAAGTTGCAGATGCTCCATCGTGTAGGTCTAGGATCCAGAATGACCTGGACAGACTGGAGAGAGGGTCCACAGTCAATCACATGAGATTCAACAAGAAGTGCACAGTTGTGTACTTGAGACACAATAATTACATGAACAAATACTGATTTGGAAGTAAGGGGCCAGGCTGCAGTATTGCAGAGAGGGACATGGGGGTTACAGTAGACTAAACTGTAGTTTAGTTTAGTACAGTAGACTAAACTGACAAGCTAAGTATGAGCTGACCATGTGCTCTTGCTGGAAAAAACAAACAAATGAAAAACCAGCAGCCTATTAGGGTGTAAAAACAGGAGTATCATTTGCAAATCAAGGGAAGTGATTTTTCCTCTCCATTGAGCACTGGTAAGGCCTCACCTGGAGTACTGTGTCCAGTTTTCGGTCCCACACTTCAAAAAGGATGTGGGCAGTTTGGAGTCCATCAGAGAGCAGCAAAAATGATTAGGGCCTGGGAAGCAAGACTTTATGAGGAAAGACTGAAAGAACTAGGGTTATTTAGTATGGCCAGGAGAAAGAAAGCAGGGGGATTTGGGAACAGTCTTTAAATATCTGAAGGGTGATTACAGAGAGGAGGGTAATAGACTTTTCTCTGTGGCCTTAGGGGACAGGCATAGGACCAATGGCTACAAGCTACAGCAGAGGAAATTTTGGAATCTTTATCCCTGGAAGTTTTCAAGAGCCAGTTGGACAGGCATTTGGCTAGGATGGTTTGGTTACAGATGATCCTGCCTTGAGCTGGGGGCTGGACTTGATTATGTCATGATATTCCTTCCATCCCTATTTTCCTATGATGCTATAAACTTAAATACCATCAAAAATCTACTTAACAGCATTTTGGCTTCATAAGGACTGAAGGGGCAGAAAATAAAGGACGTTGTTAAAATAAAAATGTACTTTATTCTTATATTTTGAATACTCAACTAATTTTCTTTTTCTCTGTATGTTTAATTAGAAGGTTTAAAAGGTTTAAAAGGTTTTTTGACGGTGATTGTTACCATAGAACTAAGCAGGCTGAAGCTGCTTTACTTAAAACTGTTTGAAGTTGTACAGTGAGTGCATCACTGGCAACTTGGGACTCTGGACATATTTATTTCATCAACATTAGCGCAATAGGACAATGGTATTAGAATCTTTCCAAAATAAGTTGCAGTGGTGTGCATCTGGGGACCAGATGGCATGGTGTGGAGGTATTGATTCAGTGCAATGGGGGGAGCCCGTGTGCTATGGGATGTGGCATGTGACCTGGGTGGGTGTGTCACTGGGGGTTTGTGGTCCCTGGACACTCAGATGGTGGAAAGTTTGAGGTACCGAGGTATCCATAACATCCAAAAATAAACAATGAGCATTCTCACAAATGGTTTATATTTTTATTATTTCTGTCTTTTCCAGAGATAGATTCATAGATGTTAGGGTCAGAAGGGACCTCAATAGATCATTGAGTCCGACCCCCTTCATCGAGTCCAACCCCCTACTCAATAGTTTGGTTGTATCTGTCTAATTTGCACTTAATTTTCTCTGTCCCTGCTCTTCATATTTCCAAGGGTTCTGATCTCTGCCTTTGAGGTTGTTGTACATGATTTTCCAAATCTCTGCTTTGCAAAGCCTCTGCAGCCTTTCCTGTTACAATGTGATGTGCAAACTGACCACAGATATTTGTCCAGCAGAAATGAACTGCCTCTTTCTTATTTTCCTAGCTGAAGCAGGATAAAACTAACCTTCTTGTGACCAATTTCCTGCTAAGCTCTAGCACAAATAAAAATATAAGACTTTGTGGTCAAAGCTGCAGCTCGTGTTTTAGCATTACATTAGGTTTTCTACACTTACTGGATTTAAAAGCTGATGGTGTTATACCTGGTGACTTGAGGATACTGGAGCTCCATTTCCCAGAGTAATGGTTCTTCAGGACAGATGTACCAAAACTCCATACTTCTTTTGCAACATCTTTCTTCCTGGAGGGCTAGCATGGAAATCTTCAGAGCCCACTGCCATTAATTCACAGCAGGGTTTCTCTGTAATT